>NC_062966.1:2383127-2421830 GCF_023119035.1 Salvia hispanica | reverse complement strand
CCCTTATCTCTATACTTTTCTCTCCGTGATTTGCTTGCATTTAGTTGTTTACTGTTTTTAATATTTACTGTTTTCAAAAGTTTCCAAAAATTCTTGTTTCTCCAGATAGTAATTGAGTTCTAGTAGAAGATAGACCTACTCTGTATACTTGCAGGTACTAACCTTTTGCTATACTATACCTACTCTGTATACTTGCAGGTATTTATAGTGCAAATAAATAGTGCATTAGGCACAACAACGGATATGTTCGACGAGTACCTTCACGTCGGAGATACAACTGGCCGCGAATGTCTGAAGAAATTTTGTAAGTTAGTTGTGGAGGCTTTTGGCGACACATATTTGCGACGCCCGACTGCTGACGATTGCCAGAGCCTGATGCAGATGCACGAGACGGTGCACGGCTTCCCTAGGATGCTAGGGAGTATCGACTGTATGCACTGGCAGTGGAAGAACTGCCCGACGGCCTGGAAAGGCCAATTTACTAGCGGCTACAAGGGCAGCCACCCGAAGATGATCCTAGAAGCCGTCGCTGACCACCGCCTCTGGATCTGGCATGCCTACTTTGGTGTAGCCGGGTCGAACAACGACATCAACGTCCTCAACTCGTCCACTCTATTCGCCGATCAGTGCAGGGGTCGCGGTCCGGCCATTCAGTTCACTGCCAATGGCCGCACACATCATATGGGGTACTACTTGGCCGATGGCATATACCCTAGGTGGCCTGTTTTTTTGAAGACGATCAGCTGCCCAATTGGTCAGAGGAGAGTCTTGTTTGCGGCAAAGCAGGAGTCCGCGCAGAAGGATGTGAAGCGGGCTTTTGGGGTGCTCCAATCGCGGTGGTCAATCGTGAAAGGTCCGGCGCGTTTCTGGTACAAGGACGTCATCGCCGACGTCATGTATGCGTGCATCATCATGCATAACATGATAGTCGAACAAAAACGTGGCCATGTCACCGATTGGGTGGATGATGAAGCCGGATCTAGCTCCAGCACGACGACCTCGCCGGTCACTCGAGGATTACCGACTGGTTTCGGTGCGGTTCTACAGCGACAGGCCTTAATGCGCAACCAACAAGACCATACTCAGCTCATGACCGACATGGTTGAAGAAGTTTGGATCCGCAACCGCCGCCGTTGAGAAATTGTAGTTTTTTTGTTTCTTATTGTAATGTTTGAATTTTAATGAAATGAAGTTAGTTTTCCAAATTTTGAAGTATTTAAATATTCAAATAATAGAAAAATGCTTAGGACGTCGCTTAGGGCGGGCTATAGTCCACCCCACTGCAGGTGGAATAGGATGAGGATAAAAGGCTGACGTGGCGGTGCATAGGGCGTCGCTTAGGGCGTCCCATTGTGGATGCCCTAAGATTAAAAGACGAAGTATCTTGAATTATATCTTAAAATAGCAGCTAATTTGGAAATTAATAACGGAAGATCTAACCATTCAAATTTAATTTCTTTCAAACAAAAAGAAGTTGGATGAGCAGTTTACTATCCATTAAAATTTTAAAATAATCGGACAACGCTTAAACCTTCGATAATGTAGAAAAGTGACATTGTTACTATTGAAAACAACAGTTTTATTTGAAGTTTCGGAACGATCCTCGTCTTATATCTCGTTCTTTTTCCATAGGTTTGGGCTGAGATATTTTGAACTCTTATTTAATACTAGGGCCTTGTTATTATTTTTGTTGGGCTAATTTAAAGAAAAATTTAATGAGCTCTAAATTAAATCTTTGAACTTAAGTTATTTGATTAGTAGTTGGGCCTCCATTAATAAATTCTTAAACTTGGTTTAAATTAAAGTAGGATTTGGACTTAATAGATTTGAAGTTATTGGGTTACAATTCATTAATTCTTGGGTTAAGATTTAATTAGTTGTTGGGTTACAATTAATTAATTCTGGGGTGAAGATTAATTAATTGTTAAACTTGGATTAAATTAAAGTAGAAGATATAGCATAATTTGATTCGAATAAGTCCTCAGATTTATTGATTTAGTTAATCTCTTATTTAGTTATTGCCAAGAAATAAACCTTCCGATTGATTAAAGTGAGAAAGTAGACGCTTGAAAGAATGAGAAAATAAAATAGGATGCATAATTGCATATCCCTACATGATAGAATCATCCTCTTTTAGTTATTTCTTGAAGCAAATAGATTATTTATATTTTATTAGAGAAGATCTCTCAAAGAAATTCACTTTAGGTTGATTGATAATCTTTAGATTTTGGTTAACGTACGAGGTGAACTTTTGAAGCCTACATACTACTCCCTTCGTCTCACAAGAATATACACTCTTTTCTTTTTAGTCCGTCCCACAAGAACATGCACTTTCTAATTTTAAAAAGTCTTTTCTCTCTAATGAGGTGGAACATATTCTCCACTAACAATACTTTAGTTACTTTTCCGATCTACCTCTCTCTTACTTTACCAATTTTACATTAAAACCCGTGCCGAAACCAAAGTGCATATTCTTTGGGAACGGAAGGAGTAATATGGATTAAAATACAAAATATTTTCTAAATGATATTTTATAATATTGAACTCATATTCATTATTTATGCAAATGATGTTGTCTTGCCATAAATGTTTTATGTGATAATGCATATGGTTACACCTAAAATGATATGCCAAAAGTTATTAATTGATTTTGGGTTCCAGCAAAGGGAGAGTACTTACTCAGACTAGTGTACATATGGACTGTGTATTATTGAGAGGGTTGACCATTCCAGTGTCTGTGGAATGTAGCAACCTTCCCGGCACAAGATGTTTAGATATAGTGAATTACAGAAATAACTTAGATTGATCAGTCGAACTTTAGCTTACAAAGAATTTAGTATTTTACTTTTACGAAAAACTCATGTGTGCTACTGTGACAGTTTGACAATTTTTTCAAATGTATAGTTGTTTCTTTTGACAATGCATTCACTGAGTACCCCTTGTACTCAATCGTGCTTGTATTTCTAAATGTGCAGGTTGAGCCGTTACACCATCAACTATTACTATAAATCAAGCCCGAGTTAAATATCAAGAGAGTATAAAAATAAAGTTAACGGGTTTGATAAATCTGTTAAATCCGATCAAATTATATAAGATAAATTTAAAACTAAAAGAATCTAACAAAATTAAAAACTTGTTCAATAACCTATACATCGAAATAAAATGTGAAATTGCAAGAATTTGGAGATGCATTCTGCCTTAAAAGAACAAAAAGAAGGAACAAAAGGATTATTCCAATGTACATGCCATGTTACACTTGGCATATATAGCCAAACTTAGCCGTCCTAACTCTCACATGCGTTGCTTTAATATCGTTCCACTATCATTTTATATATACATGATTTCTAATTATTCTCTGAATCTTCACTATCTGCCGTGACGACTTAGTCCGCACAAGTTGACACCAGATACGTTCCTATTTTTCCTGTTGGAAAAAGACACGAGTATATATATAGTGCATGCAAGGCTACACTTACAAATTACAAGTTTATATCATTACCTTCGAATCTCAATGAAATTGATATACGTAGAACTGATAATTTTCGACATGACATGCATACACATGAAGTTAAGGTTCGGGTTGACCAAATAACAACCCGATGATTTTAGATTGGGTCGAGTTGGGTTCGGATCACCCATTAATTATTATTTTAATTAATTTAAAAAATATTATACCTTAATTTTTTAACTTAGATTTAAATCGTGATAAAATATTAATTATACTATATCATGTTTTTAATTCTGTAATTTTATAGTGACATGTTAGGATGAGTCGTTATTGTGACATGTCATGTTATCAAAACATTAATTATGAATAACAAACTTACTATATATGAGCTACTCGACTCACCTCGTGAGATTTGCAATAGGAAACGTTTGTAGGAGTACCCTTAAGGCATGATTAATAAATTGTGATAATTAGTCAAAAGTGCAAAGGAATAAGGATATTGAAAGATTGTCTGCTATGGGGAACATAGATTGGGATGAGTATACTGGTACGTGAAATGGGACAATCATAAGAGAATAACACAAAACCAACAAAACGATCACTACGAAAAAGTGCAGTTTACCTACAAACAGTAGTCCATCGTTGATTGGTTTCCGATGGATTTTCCCGTTGGTAAATTCTCCGAGGTCTCCGACAAACGTCGGTGCGTAATTCACCCAAATTTACCGTCAATTTATACCGATGGCCATAGTAGAATTGACGGACATTTCTTTTAGGTACATATTATTTTTCTTTACAACAATTAATTTAAAAATTGATAAAAGTTCTTAGCGAGTTCAACCATTCTTTTTCTCCATATAAATTAAAGTTTACACAACATAACTTTACAATTACTCGAAAGCTTGCTTTTCAGTGTGAATCTATAATTTAAATGTGAATAGATAGATAGATGTTTAAATACTTCTCCAAGAGCAACTTTAATGTAGTCTACAAACATATATTAACAAATGTGGTTTGCCAACAATTTATATAGAGGGATAAAATTAGCTAGAAATCTTTTCCTTTCACAATTTGTAAAAAGAAATCAATCTAGAGTCCTAGACCGTTGTATTTTTGAGTCCACTACTCTTCGAAAATGTTGAAATATACTCCCTCCATTCCATAGTAATGGAGGCAAAAATTTTCGGCACGGAAATTAAGAAAAAATGTGTTAGGTAAGTTAAGTAAAGAGAGAATAAAGTGGAAAATGAAAAAGGTAGAGAGATGGAGATAGAAAAAAGTAAGAGAGAGTAAAGTAGGTGTGGAAAAATGTGTTGACTTTTACTAAAAAGGGAAATGACTCTATTACTATGGAACGGACGGAAATAGAAAAACGTCTCTATTACTATGGAACGGAGGGAGTAATATTTTAAAACACAAGAACTAAATATATATAGTTTGCATAAAACTAATTAGTTATTCGACTTTATATTCCTACCTACATTTATATCGTAACCGATCATGTTCTAAATGATCAATACAATCAAAAAGTGCAAACAAGAAGTTCGTAAAGGCTCACAAGTCACAAGGGGGAATTAAAATGAGACTATTTTGCCTTCAATTATTTCGAACATTTTCCCTTCAATTATTAATATAGAGAAGAGAGAAGTAATTACTCCATATGAAATGAATGAATTGAGACCTCCCATAAATAGAAAATGACCAGCGCCCCACATCAATACCAATTAGCGGTCAGATTTCATCTTGAGAATTTTGAGTTAAATGAATTCTTTTTCAACTATTTGTCTTAGACTAAATCACTTGGTGCATAATTAAAGTACACTTAAACAAAACATTTTGGTCGGATTTTCACCGACTGCACTCATCCACAATTTATTTGATTAGGTAGTCTGATTAAGCTATAATTAAAATGTTATCATACTCCCTCCGTCCCATAATAAATATTACACTTTCCTTTTTAGTTTGTCCCACAAAAGATATTACATTCATTTTTTTGACAAAAAGCTTCCTCTCACATTATTATAAAAATACTATTTTCTCTCTCCACCTAATACAAAACATCATCACCTAAAATCTCGTGTTAATTTCCAAGTGTGTCATCTACTATGGGATAAATAGAATATAATATAGGGACAGATTAAAAGTGGACTAGAGTTTAACCATGCCCCGGAAATTCTACGCTATAATAGTCCTGCTATGTAAAACTCATAAACAATAGAAATCTAAGTTCTGCTGCATAAAACTGAAAATAATATTATTCCGTTATAAAACCAATTAGTGATAAAAAAGAGTGGTTCTTTAGATATATGAATTGGTTTAAGTTTTCTACTTACACCGATATAGAATATTATAGTTATTTTTGTTTCAATTCCCAACGATATCCTTCCCCAACTCTTTAAGTTGAATATTAGAGCATCCCCATTCGTGCTCTTATTTAAGAGCATGGAGGTGGGCCCGGATCAACTTTTACTCCTTGTCCTTAGCTAAGAGCACAACACCCACATCCGTGCTCTTAGCTAAGGACAAGCTCAAGGGTCCCACCATTCTATTATTCAATTTAAATACTTCAATTATTAAAAATATTTATACATTATAAAAATACATTAAAAAAATTACATAATTAAAATCCTAAAAAATAAAAATTACATAATTAAAATACCAAAAAATAAAAATACATAATTAAAATCCAAGAAAATAAAAAAATACATAATTAAAATCCTACAAATTAAAAATTACATAATGAAAGACTAAAATTACCCGCGTGGAAGACTAGTCCTCTATCCCCAATGTTCTCTTGAGAATGTGATTTTTTTTGTGTTGAAGTGGGGGTATTTATAGATGAAAATGTGAATTTTGGGAAAAAAAATTGAAAAAAAATTAAAAGTGGGTAGAAAACGGATATAATTTTTTAGAAAGTGGGAAAATATTTTTTTTTATTTAAAAACGTTTTTTTATAATTAATTCCGATTTTTTTTTAAAAAAATTGAATATGAGCCGTTGGCCAATCAGACAACGCCACGTAAGGGTGCTCAGCGGCACGGACGAACGGCTTGCAGCGGCGGACGAGCTCGTCCTTGCCGTTGGCACAGACGGACGTCGATTTTGCAACCGCTGCGGATACTCTTAGAAGTGCTAGATATTTTTATATGATTACCAACCCTCTAGCTATCCAACATACCTAAGTTGAGGGGTTATGTTTGACTTTAATTATTTTATCGGGTTGGTACAAACTTCTATCAAATTTAAAATCTGAATATATTGTTGGCTCGGTTATTTTAGTTTCAATCTAGACATGTTGCTAGGTCAGTTAAATTTAGTCCACGGTCAGCTACACGATCTGATACCATGTTAGAAATTTATAGGATTCCTAAAACAAATTGGTGGTAGGAGGAGTTGTTTATTAGACTTATATAGTGGTTTCAGTACTTTCTTTGCGTCGATGTCAGATATTATTATTACGTTACATTTTTTTCAGAATGTCAAAACTTAATTGAGTCATTCCTCCTTATGAAGAATTCTCTTTATTTAAAATTTTCTATTTTATTCTTTCTTATCTCTTCTACGTTAATCCTTCTTATCCTTTTTCTTCTACTTTATTCTCTATTTTATTTTCATTTTATTCTATTCAGCACAATTTCTTAATCTCCGTTAAAAAAAAAAACGGTTCGACTAAGTTGGAAACAAGGGAATAGTTTTTTTTTTTTTTCTTCATTTTCCAATCAATGAATGTGATCATTTGCATATCAATTAATAGAGATCATAATTCAGAAAGCAGGATTTGCATAGAATCTGACTTAATTAATATGGGTGTAAATTAACTAATGAGATTGAATTAATTATAATCCTGACAAGCTAACATTGACATATAAAATACCAAAAACACCCTCTCCCCATCTTCTTTACATATCTTGGATCCCTCACCCCATTAAAGAATCTTCTTCTCCCAAGTTGCAGAAGCAAGAGAGAGAGAAAAAGAGAGATTCTCCTCCTTCAGCAGCACTCCTCCTGAGATTCAAAGCACTCCTTTTCATGGCGCTGCTAACTTTCCTGCCAGAGAAATCCGAGGAGGTGATTAAACACCCTCCCAACTCCAAGTCCAAGCGCAAGAAAAGGAAGCAGCCGCCGCTGAAGCCGGCGGCCAAGGCTCCGTCTTCGTGGGATCAGTTCAAGAACTTGTTGACCTGCAAGCAAATCGTAGACTCCAAAATCCACGACCCTTCCAAGCACCACAATATCTACTCGTCCTGCTCCTCCATTTGCACATTCCGAGACACCAACACCAGAGTCGTCCACCGCGCCGATAACTCGCCGGACGGCAGCGCCGCCGCCCAGGAAACCAGGCTCCTCTCCAAGAAGAGCACCCACGGCTCCTCCTCCCGCTCGGCCGCCTCAGCCAGATCCGCCCCCCGCGGCATCCAGCTCAGGAAGCTCTCCGGGTGCTACGAGTGCCACGCCATTCTCGATCCCGCCAGGTAACTATTATCATAATATTAGGTCAGTTAAAGTTTCAGCTGATTTGATACAATTTACTCTTTATAATATAGTAATAGTTTTAGTACTCTCTATATTGTTCGTTCGTAACTTTATTAAAAGCATGTTAAATTTGAGGGGACCAGGTAACTTTTAGGTCAGTTAAACTTTCAGCCGATTTTATAGAAGTTCCAACTCAGTGTAAAATATAGCTATGAGACTCGTATAATAGTTTCAGTGCTCTCTTTACATCGATTCGTGATATTGTTTGTTTGCAAATTATTGAATTTTTTATCCTTGTGTTGAAGATATCCATTGCCAAGAACAACTATATGTGCTTGCTCAGAGTGCGGGGAGGTTTTCCCCAAACTAGAGAGTTTGGAACATCATCAAGCAGTGAGACATGCAGGTAAATAAAAACTTTTACTCCCTCCGTCCCACATAATTTTACACACTTTGACCCGGCACGGATTTTAAGAAATGTAATGGAAATTGAGTTGAAATAGTTGGTGAGATGTGGGTCCTACTTTTAAAGTATTAGTTTTATAATAAAATGTGAGTAGAAATAAGTTAGTGAAATATGAGGTCCACTACTAAAAATAGTAAAAGTGAAATGGATAAAATTATGTGGGACGACCCAAAATGGAATACTGGGTAAAATTATGTGGGACGGAGGGAGTATTTCATTTTTCTCTCATGTTAGATTAATTTTATTTGTCACTTAAATTTGCTGAATTTGGTAATATGTGAAAGTTTGATTTGTGACGACAATAATCATTGTAATTTTATTACATATTCTAGGACCATTAAAATCACCACTTGAGTATATACGGTGGAACAGATAGATTGACTATTGGGGCAGTTGATCTATCATTGCATATGGCCTACCTACTCCCTTATCCTATTTATTTTAATTATTCATTTATTATTGGTTTCGTTGGAAAGTCTCTGATATTTGACACCTTCAATAAGTACATACATAAAAATAGAATGTGGGTGTGCATGTTTACAAACAGAAAACATGGATTTGGTATTTTGGGTTAATTTGTATTATGTCGAACTTTTTTTCTTTTCAATAGAGGAAATTAAGGAATATGGACTTGTTAGTGCAAGCAAAAATCTTAAAAGATGTGAAACAGATTTAATTGCGTGCTTAATTTATAAATTCCATGCCTTTTATATTAGCGAAGCAGCACCACTTCATCATGCTATGGACCATCTGAAATTAATATTACAGCTTTCCATCCTCTAAATGAAAGTACCATTACTTGTTACGTGTCGCTCTGTAATTCGTCTGCATTAATTCATATGTAGTACCTCACCGACACCTACAATACATATTTGCTAACTGATTTATTTTATGGAAATTGGTCCGAAAAACTTTGAACTAACTTTTTGTAAAAATCAGATATTACTCGTAATTTTTAAAAGTGATTTTAGAAATTACTCTCTTAGTCTCGTTAAAGTATAAAATGTTTGCTTTATAACATAAGATTTTATGAGTTTGTTTTGTTTAGTTAATAATAAAGAAGGAAAAAGTAGAGATGATGATATTTATATTTTATGAAACGTTTCATTTATAATGAGACAATCCAAAAAGAAAATTATTTCATTTTTTAATAGGACAAAGAGAGTATAATTTTCTCAAATTGTGCAGATTTTCCATACTAAAGTTTCTAATATAAATTTTTTCTATGTGCAATATTGACACTGATTTTAGAGCATTCATATCACCATCAGTTTCATCTTCTTCTCAGATGGAATGTAGTTCTGACTTTTACACGTAGGTTTTTATCATTCCACATGGTAAAATTTATGATAGAACTTTAGTCAGAAAAATCCGCACAATTCGAACAATTAATTAATTTTAGGATCACTTTTAAAAGTTGTGAAAAATACCATATTTTTATGAAAATTCATGATTTTTATGACTAATTTCCCTAAATTTTTCTAGTGCATTCTATTTCTAATTTATGAGAGTGTTTGAATGTAGTATGTGAGCTAGGGGCAGAGGATTCGAGCCGAAACATAGTGGAAATAATATTCAAATCAAGCTGGCTTAAGAAAGACAACCCGATTTGCAAGATCGATCGCATCCTCAAAGTCCAAAACACGCAGCGCACCATCCAGCGCTTCGAGGACTACCGAGACGCCGTCAAGACACGCGCCACCGCCACCGCCACCAAGCGCAGCGCCCGTTGCGCCGCCGACGGCAACGAGCTCCTCCGCTTCTACTGCTCCACCCTCGCCTGCTCCCTCGGCGCCCGCGGCTCCTCCTCCCTCTGCGCCGCCATCCCGGCCTGCGGCGTCTGCACCGTCATCCGCCACGGCTTCCACGGCGCCAAGACCGCCGCTGGCATCCGCACCACCGCCAGCAGCGGCCGCGCCCACGACTCCCTCGCCGCCGCCGCCGCCGCCGGCCGCCGAGCCATGCTCGTCTGCCGCGTCATCGCCGGCCGGGTCAAGCGCGACCCCGGCGAGGACGACAGCGACGGGACCGTGGGGCCCGGGTCGTACGACTCGGTCGCCGGGAGCGCCGGAGTCTACTCGAATATGGAGGAGTTGCACGTGTTTAGCTCGAGGGCGATTTTACCTTGCTTTGTGGTGATCTACAAAGCGCTTGAGTGATCTTTTTAATTTGCAATTTTAAACCTTTCTTTTCTTAAAACCCTATATTGCTAAGTTACTTTACTTGTACCAATCGTGTATATATGTTGGAATTATGAGTATATACATGATTTGTATGAGTAATGTTGTCTCGTTAGATGCAACAGAGTTTGTAACACATGAATTGATTAAAGAAAGGCTTTTAATTAGTTGTATTTTGCAGTATACTTGTTGTAGCTTAAAATATGGAGTAGGTGGAATCAATCCATGTAACTAGTTGTGGGTTGGCTTGTAGACTGAAAACTGATCAATTTCTGTTTTGTATTTACAGTTTTCATTAGTATTATTGTTTTCAGTGCCATGTTTATTCACGTGTGCGTCTCTAAATACTTACGAAATACTCCCTCCGTCCACGATTAAATGTCCCGTTTTTCCATTTTCGTCCGTCCACGAATAAGAGTCCCGGTTCTCCTTACTATTTTTGGACATTATTCATACCCTCATTTTCTTACTCTATTTACACACATGCCATTACTTTTACATCTCCTCCCACCTTCTCACTCCATTCAATCATTTACCCTCTTCTATATTCTCTCTCTCGCTCTCTCACGCAGAACCCTAGTTCTCTAACCCGCCGCCGCCTCCTTCTCGCCGTCGAATACCTCCTCCTCCTCTCTTTGTCTAGATGGATCGCACGCCTCCGGAAACCCTAACCCCTCTCTCTATCCGAGAATCAATCGAAAACCCTAACCCCCCGTCGCCTCTTCCTCTGTGGTCTCCTCCTCCAGAGTGGATCTTTAACACCTCGGAGGGAACGATCTCGGCTCCTATTGCCACTCATACCGTCACAATCCCCACATACTCGTGGGAGAAGACTGATTCACAGGAGACCGTGGTTCTCGAAACCCCTGAGCTCGAATTGGATTCGTGGATGGAATCCCAGTCCTCGTTGCTCCCTGAAACTCCGGATCTCGAAGCCATTTCTGAGGGTTTCGAAGTTGAAGTACCTGAAACGCCGCTTCCAAATCGATGGAGGAAGAGGCGTATCTCGGAGGAGGAGTGGTTCAAGGAGTTTTTGGTCATGCTATTGCCTGGCATGGCCGATCTACTCTGAAATGTGAGTTTGTACTGACTTTGGTGTTTCTGTGATTTGGCCACCCCCTATTTAGGGTTTGGAGGCTGATTGAGTTTGGGGGTTTGTGGGTTTCCGAGGTGTTTGTTGTTTCTGTGATTTTGCCACCCTCAATTTAGGGTTTGGAGGTTTAATCACAGCCATATGATGAAATTTTTATGATAGGCTGTATTGTTTGCTTGTGGTGTTCGATTATTGTCCAATAAGCATGCCCTATGATGAAATATTGTCTGAGAGCCTGTGTTGTTCCATTATTGGTGCTTAAGTCTGCCCTATGATGAAATTTTTGTGATGATTTTCACTGATTTTGCGTGGCTTTTGTTGTTGTTGGTGGTTGGTTCTGTTGGTTGTGCTTAAGTTGTGTCAAGCCACCCCTTTGCAAGGTTTGGAGGCTTGATGTACTGCCCTATGATGAAATTTTTCTGAGGGAAAAGTGTTGCTTACTTCTATGTTCACTGATTTGGTGTGGAATCTGCTTATGGTGATCATATTGTGTTGGCTGATATTGTTGGTGGTTGATTCTGTTGGTTGTGCTTAAGTTGTGGCAAGCCACCCCTATGTAAGGTTTGGAGGCTTGATTTACTTCCCTATGATGAAATTTATCTGAAGAAAAGTGTTGCTTACTTCTATGTTCACTGATTTGGTGTGGAATCTGTTTATGATGATCATATTGTGTTGGCTCATATTGTTGGTGGTTGATTCTGTTGGTTGTGCTTAAGTTGTGTCAAGCCACCCCTTTGCAAGGTTTGGAGGCTTGATTTCCTGCCCTATGATGAAATTTTTCTGAGGGAAAAGTATTGTGGATTCTGTTAGTTGTGTCCCTGCCCTGCCTTACATTCAAAAGCTGAAATGTGCATTACATGATCTTTGCACTATTTATATACACCAAAAAAGCAAAAACATCAGACCACCTATTCCAAAAACCTTAGGGCCTGATCAAAAAACCAAAAACACAGCCCCAAACCTAGAAGCCAAATGCATCAGTTAGAGGCCCAATGTCATACCCTGAACCATCATTGTTCTCTGGCTGCCGTAGGTACTCCAGCACCTCTCTCACAAGATCTTCATCCACTTCTAACACATTGGGTAGTCCCCCTGTTCTTTCAAGCCTATCCTTGTTCATGTGTGGAACTTTGTAGCTGTTGTCCCCTCTGAATTGTAGGATCTGGGTGAGGCAAGCCTGCAAGGAGAGGAAAACTCTGTTGAGGGTCTGTGGTGTCAGCTCTTCATAAGCCTTGCATACATTTTCCACCAGTTCATCCACATTCCTGCATGGTTTCTGATGCTGCAGTGACTGTATAGCCCTAAAAAATCCTAGGTCTAATATGTTAGTGTCAGGTGAATTTGGTGGTTGACAAATCAGATGGATTTTAAATCCATCTGAGTTGGCAATAGCCTGAAATTCTGGATCTGTGGCAGTTATGTGCGGTGTAGCATTGTCTTGTTGTATGTATATCTCCTTACTTGCCCAATCAGGCCACTTGGCCTTAATTGCAGGTATGATCTGCCATGAAAAACACTTAATGAACTAAATGATGATCTATACTAAGTTGGTAAGATCTGATAGTATGAAAAAATTGCATACCTTGTGGATGATGCAGCCCCTCATCACTTCCTTATTCAGTGTTGTAATTGGCTTTGTTTCCAAGGTCCCTCTATCTCTATTCTTTGATTTCCTTTGAGCTGGAACAGCTTCAGTGAAGGGAAATATTCCCACTTTACCATCATATGTGGGCTGCCCCTCACTGTCAAACTGTGGCCTAGAAACAGCACACATGAACATCACCTTGGTGATGTACCTCTTTGACTTGCATGACCTATATGGCTCATCTTCATCCGGCAAGAGGTAATATCTGTCTGATGTCTTGGTCATATAGAACCATTTTTCATCAATATGGACTATATTGTGCATGCCATGAAAATGAACTTTTCCTTGAGTTATGGATGGCTGAAGTTGAGTAAGACACCATTTCAACCTAGCTAATTTATTAAGCTCAGTCAAGGCAGGTTTGATAGCATTTGTATGAGGCCTTAGTTTATCTTGCTTAATCCAGTTATGAATTGTGGTCTTGCTGACAGACAAATTACATGCCATGGTTCTAATTGAAGACCTTTGAAGTATTGATAGATTTCTGACCTTATCTTCATCAAGATTTAACTTATCTGCATGTTGATATCCTTTAAGCTTTCCTTCCATGATTGCAGGTTCCCCTTGCTGCATCTGATCTTTTGCTACCTTCCACAGCCTGTATACTGTCTTTCTGCTGATGCTAAACTCCCCTGCTGCCTCCATAACAGTACCTCTTCTGAGCACTCCTAAGTGGCTGTGCTTGAGGAGGAACTGCACCACCAAGTTCTTCATATTGCTGGTTAGGACCTGTGACTGCCTTGGCTGATCATCATCCATCCCAATGATGAAATTTTTCTGAGGGAAATGCTAATTTAAATGTAATGCCACTTTTTTGGGAGTTTTTTTAGTTTGGAGGTTGGTAGGAGTTGTGTTAAATGCACATTGTTAATGTATTTATAGGGAGTTTGAAAGTCCAAAATTTAGTTCAAATTTCCCTCTAAAATGTCTAAGAGGGAAATTGAAAATTTCAGATTCCCCCTTTGTATTTTGAAACAATTTTCGTAGGTTATGGAATGGAAAGCTTTGTTTATGAATTTTGTGTTATCATCTTTATTTATTGTTGAAAACTAGGAATAAATAAAGTTATGAATAATGAAAATTTTAAATGAAACTTAAACAAAAAACAGATTTTACACTTTAATTCAAAACTGCAATGCAATCAAGTGGGTCCCAAATTCCACTATCACACTCCATTTATTACACACTCAACCACTTTCTTAAAACCCGCGCCCTTTAGAAACGGGACATTTAATCGTGGACGGAGGGAGTAACTCATTTTCCTTTTTAGTTTGTCCTACCCAAGATTATTCATTAATAAAATTATAAATTCCTTTATCTTTACTTTATTCTCTCTTCTCAACACACAAAATAAAATTGCATAAAATCTCATACCGTCCAAGGAATGAGTCATCTTTCTTGAGACGGAACTACTCCATCCGTTTCACAAAAGATGTCACATTTTCCTTTTTAAATTGTCCCACAAAAGATGTCACATTTTCCTTTTTGAAAAAAGTTCTCTCTCACATAAATATAAAAATTATATTTTCTCTCTCCATTTAACACACAAAACAAAACCTCCTAAAATCCCGTGCCGTCCCACTAGTGTGACATCTTTTGTGGGACGGAGGGAGTAATTTGTTACTATATCCCGTACCCGTTAATTGTCCCATGCTCCCTCCGTCATTACAAGTGCATATTTGACATGAAATGGATTTTAAGAAATGTAGTAAAAAGTGGGTGGAAAAAGTTTGTAAAAGATACTCCCTCCCTCCGTTCACGGAAATTCGTCCCGGTTTGACCGGGCACGAATTTTAAGAAACGTAATGGAAAGTGAGTTGAAAAAGTTAGTGGATTGTGGGTCCTACTTTTATATATTAGTTTTATAATAAAATGTGAGTAGGAATGAGTTAGTAGAATATGGGGTCCACTACCAAAAATGGTAAAAGTGAAATGAGACAAATTTTGGGGGATGGACGGAAATGGAAAACTGGGACAAATTTTCGTGGACGGAGGGAGTATATTATTAGTTTTATAATTATGAGTAGGATAAAGTTAGTGGAATGCGAGGTCCATTAACAAAAATAGGAGTAAAAAGCAAACGAGATATTTATTGGTGGACGTACGAAAATGGCAAAATAAGACGTTTATTGGTAGACAGAAGGAGTATTTAACTGGTGCATGCTTTAAGAAATTGTATAATTTTATTAAAATAATGAATATAAAAAGTTAGTGAAATATGAATCATATTTTTATCTATATTTTAATTTTATTAATTTTACAGTAATTTTGAATGAAATAAGTTAATAAAATATGAGGTACATAATCCATTTACCAGAAATGATAAAAATGAAATGACACAATAAATGAGGATTAAGAAAATAGAAAATGAGACAATTAATGAAAACCAGAGAGATTATTACAAAATTTGGATATTCCCTATTTAATGTCCCATTTACAACTTTTATTAAATGGACTCACATTTAAGCAGTAATTCATTTTAATCACATTTTAACATAAATTTAAAGTAAATTACCAAATAAACAGCTAAAGATGATCAAATTATAGTTTGTTCCACACATTTTCAAAAACTAAATTATTAATCGCAAATTTTATAATTTTCACAATTATCTGATCATCCTTCAAAGATGATCACATTCTAGTTTGCTTAACACTTTTTAAAAAATAAATTATAAATTATAAAATTAGTAAATTTCACAATTATATCATCTATCCCCGTTTTAGAAAAATACAAGATGATGTGGCAACTTTAGGAAAAAAAATGAAACGTTGAGTAATGAGTACTACAACATATAGCAATTAACTACAGGTGAGACATTATTGAGTAAATGCCTCAAATGTAAAATCAATTCTTTCCCTTTAAAATAAAAATAAAAATGAAATATGTTATTTTCTTTTTTTATCCGTCCCATAGAAATAGTCTATATCCATTTATGACAATTTTCTTATTCTCTTTTACCTGATCACTCATGTGAAAACACCTGGGAGCAATTCAGTGAAATACCAAAAGCTACAAACACACAAAACTATATACACACGACTCACTACATAATCGAGAGGGTAGAGATGATATAATTGAGTATGAGATTGAGGATGTAGCTTGTAGTTGCCTGAACTTAATTGCGAATCATCGCCATCATTGAAGAATGAAGATTGACATAACTCATTACATGTTGAAATTATCCTAATTATTTATTGTTGTGGTCCTTAATTTATCGACAATTTGAATGCAGATTGGTGAGATAAATTTTCACATTTCAGGATGTGGAAAAGAAGATTCAACCAACCCATAACAAATATGTCGTCCCTTAATACTGCACGATGGTACTATTTTGTTACTTTTAAGTCAATTGAGAAGGTCAAATTAATCCTCGCTACGAGTTTGGATCATTATTTTAAAAATAAAATATCACCATTAATCCTCTTCTAGTCCATTTTAATTTGTACATAGTATATTTTTGTAAAATATTTCTTTATGTTTCAAATTTCTTTATGCGTTTTGATTATTTCAAGAGCATTATGCATTTTCTGAAACAAACCATTTTCTTGTAAAATATTTTAGTTATCTTCTAATACATTTATTTTCTTCTCTTCCAGTGTAATTTATTTTCTAACTTTCTATTTAAAACCTTACTTGCATTTTATGCATTTTGTTTTCAAAAAATTGCTTCTCTTGTAAATCATTATGCAAATTTTTAAAAATAAATAAATTCTATTCTCTTATAAAATATTTTAATTCTCTTCTAATGCAATTTATTTTGTAACTTTTTAATGTTACATTCTTATAAATCATTTTGTGCATTTTTTTTTGGATTGAATAAAAGGCTCAAACCACCGATGACAGTAAGCAGAAATGTTTCGACCTAACAAAAAACGGACAACAAGAGCGCCAAACAAGAACAAGCAACAAGCCAAAAACAAAGACACAAAAGAAACGAGCAACAAAGCCATGACCAACACACCTCCCGCCAACAAAGAAAGCAACAAAGAGTAAGCAGCACCACTGCCTGAAAACCAAGACAATCCCAGCAGCAAACAAAAGGCAAAAGAGGCGAGATGAAATTCACCTTTGTATCAATTGGTAAGTGGAAATGGTTCTTTGATACCTTCCAGACCATCTTCTAGCTTTGACCAACTCATCATACATTTCTCCTGGTAGGAAAGGGAAGTTCGGGCACCACCCTTTTATCCATGAGCCGAGCCTCCACAAAATTAGTTTTCTTTCAACCTCCCAATTTGGTTCAAAGTTTAGGAAAACAACTTTATTACTAATCCACCATATGGACCATGTAATCACATAGAAAAGGGATGTCCATATTTTCTTATCGAACTTGTAGAAAGGTGCATCCATCCAAGTGAGAAAACACAAGATCGGGTCTTCGGGCAAGCTGAAGGCGAGATTCCATTGGTTACAGCAGAAGTACCACACGCTGCTCGCGTACTTGGATCCAAACATGATGTGGTTGATAGTCTTTCGCTCTTCCTTGCAAAAAACGCACAGATCATCTGCAATTCCGGGAACTCCAAATCTGAAAAGCCTGTCCCTGGTGTTGAGTTTTCCTTGAAGGACAAACCACACCAAAAGTCTTCCATTCCGAGAATGGTTATCATCTTCTCCCATGAAGTGATTAACCCGCGCAAGAAAACTAGAAACAGAGAAAGCATTTGAAATGTCAAAAGTCCAAACTCTCACATCCCTCCCACTCTCACTCAAAGAAGTTTGATCCACGGATAGGTGAAGACTCTCCACCAATTCCTTCTCCCAAACAAAAAAATTTCTTCTCCAAGTAAACTTCCAACTCCATCTACCATCATCCCATGAACCCATGTCCTCAATAAAGTCACTCTGTTGTGTAGAGATCATGAATAATCTTGGGAAAAAGTTCTTGAGGCTGTCATCTCCAGTCCACTTGTCAAGCCAAAATCTGATATTGATCCATTTCCGACTTTCATTCTGATCCCTTTTTCGACAACTTCTTGCACTTCATTGCTACTTCTGAAAAATCCAGAACTTGTCCCCAAGTACTAGCGGCGTTCTTTCCCTCGGGCTTTTGTAGATCACCAATGTGTCGAGTGTTGTAGAGCTCACAACTTTCTTCCACTAGGGTCGTTGGCTGTCCGCAAATTTCCACCACCATTTGAATAGAAGAGCTGCATTTCTAATAAGGATATCACCGATTCCAAGGCCCCCTTGATCAATGGGCCTTTGAATAGCTTTCCAAGCAATCAAGCATCCTCCTCAAGCATCATTTTGTGCATTTTTAATCTTTATTTTTAAAATATACTATATATATTTTTTAAATAATTAAAAATTTGCTCAAATGTCAACAATTATTTTATTCATATCAACTCATTGAAGATACCATAGCTAGCAGCAGCAAGATCATCTAAAATATCTTTAATACATTTTCTATTACATCAATAATATTTAGCTAGTGATGAAATTGACAATATAAAATAATAACCTAAATACCTAATCATACCAGTCTTCCAATATCTTAACTAAGTCGGTATTTTCCCGTGAAGATGCTCTTGGGTCAAGTGTAATAGCCATAAAAAAGCTAAGTAAAAAAGTAATGACTCTTCGAGTTATAATTGCTCACACATGCGAATTTATTATCTTTAGCCACCAGCTACACGCATTTAAATAAATATAGCTCTAACTGAGATTCGATTGGACTGGATTAACAAGGCATTTTTGCTAACTTATTAGCTCTATGTCCCTTTTCTTTAATAGAATTTTTTTTGCGATGATTAATTATTTAATGTTGACTTCTATTAGTGTGTTAGTTAGAGCATCTCCAAGGAAAGAGGTAAATGGAGAGGTAAAAGAGAAATAACTACCATATTTACCTCTTTTTGATAAAATTTCATACTCCAAAAGAAAAGGTATTTGGGGAGGTATTATAACATCTTCATTTTGAGAAGGTATCTTTACCTTTTCTTGGAAGAGAAGGTAAAAAATTAGTTATTTTTGTTTGCCTTTTTAATATACCTTCTAACCTTGAAATCCATTACTTTTTGATAAGGTATAATTACCTTTTTGAGAAGGTAAATGAGAAATATACCTTCTCAATTTACCTTTCCCCCTTGGAGATGCTCTTAGATGTATATCACACCTAATGTGTCTAAAATAACAACTTAAATGGTATGTATAGAAATTTGATATATACATATATATCCTAATTAATTTACTAAAGTATAATTTATTCATTTATAGATTATGGTAAGGATCATTAATGAACCTTTAAACTCTGCATTAATACTCCCTCCGTTTCATTAAATATGAAAAATTTATTTTTTGGCACGAGATTTTATGTAGTGTTATTTTATGAGTTAGTGAAAAGAGAATATAAAGTAAGAGAGTGGAAAAAGTAAATTGATATTGTTCCCATTTTAGGAAATGTTTAATTTTTAATGGGACAACCCAAAAGGGAAAACATTTCATTTTCTATGAGACAAAAAGAGTATAATATTATTTTCTTTAGATCAAACCCTCACTTATTTATTTTTAGATCACTCCTAAAGAGTTCATATTAATTAGAGTTGAAAAGCAGTAATATATCATCTTCATTTTTTCTTGTTCTCTAATATCGATAAGTTTGAACCCAACAAATTAAACCTCTTTCGCACACTAGCAACTTATCATGCAGGACATCTGACTCTGGGCCATTCTATGCTTGATCCAAACCTAAGCAATTTCGAACCCAACTCACACATGTGCAGTATTTTATGATGTGTACGACAATATTGGGTTAATTCTGTTTGTGTTAGGACACCAATGCCATTCCATCTTAATACTGCGTATTTTTAGCTTTCCAGTTTGTGAGCGACGCATGATCCTCATGCGTCGTTAGCTAATGAAACGCATGAAAATCATGCATTTTATTAAACGACGCATAAAAGTTATGCGTTTTTATATTTTTTAAATTTTTTATTGAACGACGCACGACCGTCATGCGTATTTGCCTGGTCATGCGTCTCTCTTTCAAACATAATCCCCAGTTCTAGAAGCAGAATACCATTCTGCGCATGACCCTTATGTTTGAAACAAATATAAAACAAAACAAAATCGCTTCATAAACAATAGGCATCCATATTCTGAAGTAAAAATAGTGAGATTTATACATATCATTGTTTACGTACTCTCAAGGAAAGAAGAGCATATTTACACGTCTCTGGCTTTCCCTTGTTAAAAGAAAGACAAAGGGAAAGAGAGAGAGAAGGAAGACAAACTAAACTAGAGTAACAAATTGAAAATAATAAGAAGGAAAATATATAAGTAGTCCTACTATGCTAGCTACTAGAATTGGACCCAAATGCCAGGACTTGGAATTTGTTAATACACAAGAAAGAGAAGATAATATCCTGGAGGAGCAAGAATTTTAGAATTGGGAGTAGAGACACGAAGTTGATAATTGGATCCTCCCAAAGAAGTGACATTAGAAGTGGTAAGAAGGAGGAGTCTTTGATTCATGGAAAATGAGTGTGTCGTGAAGGGAGGTGCGGCGATTGAGACGGTGAGAGAATTAGCAGTAGTAGCATTGATTGTGGGTTGAGGAAGGGTGAAATTAATGGTGAGTAGTTGTCCATAGGCAAGTTGAGAATGCGAAGCCGGGGAAATGATGTTGGGACGAAGAGGTGCAAACTGTGGATCTAAGTATTCCGGGGAATAAGTTTCCATTGTGAGGTCTGTGGGAAAGAGCACCCCTGTAAATGTGTAATAAGCATTTGGATTGCTTCCACTTACAAGAACACGCCCATCGCGAAGCAATATTGCATTGGAGTGGTACATCCGAGGTATAGAAGTGGCGTTCTGTGCCTCAAACCTGGAGCCGGGCTGATTATTGGGTCGATAAATGAGGGGCGTAAGCACAGGATTACGAGCTAAACCCCAGCCAGCTGTACCAGCAGCGGCCCCGTTAATAATCAAGACATTTCCATTGGGGAGAAGCACCATGTCACCCATGACTCTGGCGAGAGGCATTGTCTCCATGAGCCACTGCGGATTTGGATCGTTTATTCGGATCCTCCCACATGTATTAAGGGCCGCTACAAAGTTGCCGTTATTTGCACTTGTATAGGATCCTTTTGGTGCTCCCCCGCACACCAATACTTCCGCTACTATTGCTCCTGAGGATATCCGCAACGGAAGCAGAACTGCAGAACCCGAACTAGGATAGTTCCTAGGATCCCCACCCGGGATGGTAGGGTAATTTCTGACCACCACTCTCCTTACATAGTTGAACAAGATAGCTCGATTGTTGGCGAAGACAAACATATTCCCATCCACATTCAAGAAAACAAAGGGGTAGAGATTGTTTTCAATGGTCGGATCTCGGGTGTCCTTGAGGAAAGGCAACTCAACAGCGAGATCAGCTCCAGATGTTTTGGGGTAAAACTCGTACGAGAAGCGGTCGCGTCCACCAAAAATGATCTGCCTTCCATCAGGTAAAATATGATTGGAGGCATACCATCTTCTGTTTGTGAGAACATTGCTAAATTCCTGCCAATCACAAGAATCATCATTGCATGCTTTGAACACTCTAACAGTATTATTCCCGTCGTTGAATCCTCCCGTCTGCATTAGAGAACCATCAGGCATGGCGGCTCCAGAAGAGCACCACGTGTTGCTGTACACGAACAGGGGCCGGATTGAGTTGGAAGCCACGTTGTACTCAACAGAATGCGCTGTGCAATCGTGTTGGAGTGTCAGATCCTTTGGGTTGTCGCGACACCGGTTGTTTGGCAGGGAAATGTTTGAGGCTCCGAAATCAGTCAGGTCGAAGATCACAACACGATCGTTGTTCAGGAGTTGCATGTGCATAGCAGACACCCCGATGTTCGACCGTAAAAGGTCCCACTTGCCCCCACCAGCACCAACAACAATCATTTGCAACATAGTTACTGACATCAAACTCAAACTAATCATTTTCATATCCATGTTATTCAAATGAAATGAAATGAAATGTTTTTTCAGATTGAATTGATGTTTTCTCTCTTCACTGATCCCACCTTAAAATACTTTCCACATTTATTTTTTAATAAGGTTGGACTCTATCAATTTTATTGCTACTACTTTTCTAACCAAATGGTTTCCAATATTATTTCTACCTACCTAAACTAGTTCATCGCATGTCCTCTATCCAAATTCAAAACGTATTATTTACATTAATTTAATAGAGCTCTAGATAAGCTTAAAGTAAATCATACAAAAACTTTACATATCATTTTCTGATGTGTTTGACTTGAATTCAGAAATTATTTTTCTACCCTAACGTTTTCCAAAATTTTAGTTTTATTTAAATTAGTTCATTGCCCTTATATTCAATTATATTTGTTGGAAATTTTGAAGTCACTAACTTAGCCTACATGATTTATCCCTTGTCTCTATATCCCATCATCCATCTACTATACGTGCTCACCACAACATTAATTAATAACTTATTGTGTGTGTTTATAACAAGTATGGTATGACACCAAGTGTTTGACTTTAGTGTTCTCCAAAGTCAAACGACCAGATGCACGTATTAATTACTGTTAATATTATGCCTTATTTGAGCAGCATAATAGACTTCTGCGGGCTGAAATTTATAGTATATTTGTAGTTGGTAAACCTTTAAAAATTGATCATTATTCCTCTTCAAACAATGTACTACATAGTTTCTTATTAATCCATGAACATACTTTTTTATTAATCCATTTTTCCCAACTAAGATGACACATTTGTTTTTCGCGTGTTTTGGAAAAATCGTAATAAATAGTTAAAGTTAAGAGAAAATATAGTAGGAAAGAGAATAATGTCGAGGAGTGTCTCGTGTACATTATTCTCTCTATTGTGTAAGGAAGGAGAGGGGTGTGCTTCTACGGGCAACCTGCAACAAAATTTTCACAACTTCCACTGTCCACAATCATATCAGATAATGTCGTGAGTGTCTCGTGTACATTATTCTCTGTATTGTGTAGACCGCTTGGTTGAACATGAAACTATGTTCTTTGGCCTCCGCTCTGGGCATGTATTAGACCGATGACCAGGCTTTACATACCTATAACAATTGCCGGAAGTACATCCTGCATATGGGTTATTGGGTTTAGTATTCTGGACCCCTCTGCTGCTTTGTTGTAACGTCCTGACTTTTTCCTACCTTTTTAGTGGAGCTCGAAAGGGACTTGAACGATTTTTTTTGTCTACATTCTTCTCGACATATAACGGAGTTACTAATCAATAGCTGTTAAGAGTATTCACCTCCTAACGACGGTCGACGTCAGATTGATGGTTGACGTGAGATAATTCACGGCAGTCGCGGGCTTGCCCCGTCGATCACGCCAGAGCTAGAGTTTTTGCGAGATTGGAAAATATGTTATTTCATTGATATGGAATAAAATAACAATGCCTCCTTTTATATCTAAGGACCTATTGATTGGACCTATGATTCTGGAAAGAATTAACAAAGAAAATTTGAAATGCCCAAAAACAAAATAAGTCTATCCTAATCAATTACGCTAATCAACTCAAATACTAATAAGAAACAAAGTCTCCAAAGGGCTCTTCACGCTAGTCCTCGGGTTTTCCCCTGCCTCACTCCTCGTGTCAAACTCCGGCTGCATTGGCTCTGCTGTTTGGTGTTCCTTGGTTGTCAATGGTTGCTGATCTGTTACCACCGGTGGTGATTCCTCCGTATCAATAGCTTAAATTCTTTTTGTTTCATTTAAGTCTCGACTATGCGGCCAGCGTAAGAGATACGATTGGAACGAAGTATTGGATGTTTATGGTCGAGCAAGAGAAATTTCTTTTGTGTTTGGACTTGTCTACTACTCCATCTGTTCCATAGTGATAGAGACATTTCTTTTTGACACGGAGATTAAAAAAAATTGTGTTAGGTGAGTTAAATAAATGGAGAATAAAGTGGAAAATGAAAAAAAAGTAGAGAGATGAAAAAAGAATAAAGTAAGAGAGAGTAAAGTAGATGTAAGAAAATGTGTTGACTTTTACTAAAAAGGGAAATGACTCTATTACTATGGAACGTACCAAAATGACAAAATAACTCGTACAATTGATAGATTCCAAATCAAATAATAATCTCTTGGGCCTAACAATTATTTTCATTTTTTCTATAGCCCGATTCTTTTGTTAAGAAGGGCATTTGAGCCCAGTTGATTAAAGCAATTTATATTCTATGTAAATCCACACGAGGTTGAATGTTATTAGAGGCCAATTCTTTTCATTCCTCAAATATCGTGACTTTTGTTTCCCACCCCATGAGCGTTACTTGTAACACCCCTTCACAAATCTGCATTTAAATTCATAATTCAACCACGATTATACTTCCATCGAAAAGGCACGAAGACAGTATTCCATTCATCCTCACAATTAATTCTTCACAGCACAAGCAAATTTTCAAAAGAGAAAGTAGAAGAATCAATCAAGTTTCGTTCACAAGTTCAGAATCATCAATTCACATCTCAATTGTGACGAGCTGTGACGAGTGAGGTGGATGTTGAATATAAAAGTAAAGAAATAGCAAATAGAATGTTTTGAATATATTATGTCTTCATACATAATACTATTCTTCTCTCGAATGCTTCCGTTGAATGTTGTTCCATTTATCTTTTGATGTCGTTAGAATATTGTTTCTTTCAGATGTTGAACTACGTGCTTAGATTGGATACTCTAATTTGAATGATTGAATTCCAATGTTTGACTCATATTTCGAACCAATTGATTGTTCCCCTATTTCTTCCCCGCTTCTTAAACCCCTCACTAGTCATGGTTCAACCGAACTTTCTATCCTTAGAAAAGGCAGTCGTGACATTTGTGCAGGTGCATTAGTACCTCTATTAGCACCCCGTTGAGCCTGTGGTTGGGTCGCAAGTGTGTTAGTCTGAACGGTCTTCCCTTTGTCTATGGTAGGCCGTATACTTGTCCATATTGATTCCTTCGATAAAATCCTGAACTGCTACTTCTCTTCTTCAAAAGTAAGTACCATCTGTAACCCTATCTTTTGTCGAATAAAGATTTTTAGCCCACTTAAATAGAGAAAAATTTGCTGACTCTCGGACTCTCATAAGTTATTATATTCTGCCAGTCTATGAAATTCTCCAGTATACTCATGCACGGATCTGGTGTCTTGGGTACGTTATGATATAATGAGGAAAAATGTTGCTCATAGTCTGGTGGTATGAATCGGTGTATAAGTAGTTGTTTCATCATTCTCCATGACTGAATTGGCGCTCTCCCTTGCCGAGCCCGATTACATTGCAATTGATTCAACCATGCTGCTGCACCACTCTTCAATTTATAGGCCACTAGTCTGACTTGTTTTCCCGATGCTATTTCCATGAGATCAAAGAATGGCTCAAATTCAGAATTTGAAAGGACTCGTTCGTAACTCGATCTAATCGCACAAGTAAAAGCAGTTAGGGTTCACGCAGACTGATCAAGAAACGTCTTTTGATGGATCAAGCAGGCACATAAACTTGTCGTTGGGTGATCAAACAGAGACGAGGACTTTCAAGACCTTAACCCACAATACTATGAATTAGTAAAGGGAAGAAAGGGTCGAATCCCACAGAGATAAAGGTGTTTGAACATGCGTTGTGGACAGTTTGCCCCCCCTCTGGGCAGTTTTGCACTTCTGCTCCCACTTGATCAACTCGCATCGATACTTACCCAATTTCCAATCCTGCTCACCAGAACTCCACTTTTCTTTGTGTTATCTGATCATCCGTCAAATATGATCACATTCTAGTTTGCTTAACACTTTTCAAAAACTAAATTATAAATCACAAAATTTGTAAATTTCACAATTATCTCATCCGTCCCCGATTTAAAGAAATACAAGATGATGTGGCAACTTTAGGAACAAAAATGAAACGTTGAGTACTACATAGTACTCCCTCCGTCCAGGCTAAGATAACACATTGCTTAGCCGGCACGGGACTTTAGGAGTTACTACCTCCGTCCCCCAAAATTTGCTACACTTTGACCCGACACGGGTTTTAAGAAATGTAATGGAAAGTGAGTTGAAAAAGTTGGTGGGATGTGGGTCCTACTTTTAAAGTATTAGTTTTATAATAAAATGTGAGTAGGAATGAGTTAGTGGAATATGAGGTCCACTACCAAAAATGGTAAAAGTGAAGTGTATCAAATTTTCAGGGACGGACCGAAATGGTAATATGTATCAAATTTTCAGGGACAGAGGTAGTATTAGTTAAAAGTGTTTAATTGGAGAAAGAGAAGGTGAGTGGAAGTATTAAAGTAGAGAGATAAAAGAAAAATGAATATTTTAATAGGAGTGAGAAAAAGTGGTTATGTGTATTAATTGGAGAGAGAGTTACCAAAAAAGGAAATGTGTCATCTTAGTTGGGACAGATTAAAAAGGAAAACGTGTCATCTTAAGCGGAACGGAGGGAGTAATTATCTATAGGTGAGACATTTTTGAGTAAATGCCTCGAATGTAAAATCAACTCTTTCCCTTTAAGATTAAAAAAAAATGAAATAGGTCATATTTTCTTTTTTCATCCGTCTTATAGAAATACTTCGTATCTATTTATGACAATAATTTTCTTATTCTGTTTTACCTTATTATTTATCCCACCATCCACTATATAATTTCAACTACATTTTCTCCTTGTCTCTTACTCTACCAATTACACATTAAAACTTGTATCAATCTTAAACAACATATTTCTATGGGACAGAGGGAGTATATAGTTTATAGTATATCATTGATTGATGAATGAACGATATTCAAATTTACCCATATGAATCATCATTTGATTACCATTTAATATGGTACTAGAGCATAAGGAAAGGAGAAAACTCAAGCTCTGAAAACACCAAGGAGCAATAAAGTGAAATACAAAAGGCCACAAACACACATAACGATATACACATGCTCACTATATAATCGAGAGGGGTAGAGATGATAGAATTGAGTATGAGATTGAGGATGTAGCTTGTAGTTGCCTGAACTTAATTGTGAATCATCGCCATCATAGAAGACTGACATAACTCATTACATGTTGAAGTTGTCCTAATTATTTATTGTTGTGGTCCTTAATTTATCGACAATTTGAATGCAGATTGGTGGATTAAATTTTCACATTTCTCGATGTGGAAAACAAGAATTTTATTTTAAAAATAAAATATCACCCTTAAATCCTCTTCTAGTCCATTTTAATTTGTACATAGTATGTTTTTGTAAAATATTTCTCTCTGTTTCAAATTTCTTTATGCGTTTTGATTATTTCTAGAGCATTATGCATTTTCTAAAACAAACCATTTTCTTGTAAAATATTTTAGTTATCTTCTAATACATTTTACTTTCTTCTCTTCTAGTGCAATTTATTTTCTAACTTTCTATTTAAAACTTTATTTGCATTTTATGCATTTTGTTTTCAAAAATTTGCTTCTCTTGTAAATCATTATGCATTTTTTTAAAAAAAATTCTATTTTCTTATAAAATATTTTAATTCTCTTCTAATGCATTTTATTTGTACCTTTTCAATGTTACATTCTTATAAATCATTTTGTGCTTTTTTTAATCTTTATTTTTAAAATATACAATAGTATTTAGCTAGTGATGAAATTGACAATATAAAATAGAGTGATGCTAAATGACCATATTATGACCAGCCATAATTTGTCTTTTAGCTGAAAATTAAATGAGTTTACTCAGTAATTAACTCGCCTTAAAAGTATCAAAACTCTTAAGACAACTCTACCCTTTACCTTAGTTTATAAAGTAAGTACTCCCTCCGTCCCATAAAAGTTGAGACAAAACTTTTGGGCACGGAGATTAAGAATTTATATTAAATAAATAGGAGAGATGAAAAAAGTAGGAAAGATAAGAGAGAATAAAGTAAATGATGGAATAAAGTAAGAGTGATTAGATGTTTTGTCTTTTGTTAAAAAAGGAAATGACTCAACTTTATTGGGACGGACTAAAAAGGAATACGACTCAACTTTTATGGGACGGAGAGAGTACTTTATATTCGTCCATCCAACATTATTTTTATTATTTTTAGAAGATATTTACGTTTTATTAGAGTACTTTCTATCCTTTTGCTTTTTATTCAGATTTTTATTTAAAATAATATTACTCGACATCTACTACAATCTTAAGAAATATGTTTATCATTACTATTATTATTTTTATTTTAATAAGTTAAGTATGACGAAAAAGTTATCATAATATGACCACATAGCATTATCCTTAAAATAATAACCTAAAGGGAAATGCTATGTGGTTGGCTGGCCACACTAATTATAATTTCTAAAATATTAAATATACTAAGTTCAATTTTGAGTGCTTTGGTGGTTTTACTTAATTGTCCTTTGGAATATTTTAAAGAGTACTAATGTTCTTTATGCATTTAATTATCCAATCACTATTGAATAACTACAAGTCTTTAATGCATTTATTCATCCTTCTTCGCCGGAGAATAATAAAGAATGGCTTCTCCACTGGTCTATTCTCACATATCCTTCAAGTATCTGCAAATTTCCCACCTTTTTATTCCATTTCTCATTTCTTATAAATTTTAGTTTATCTAACCTATCTCAATTAAATAAAGTGAATATTTCATCACTATATAGAAGTAAAATAAACTTTTAAAAAAAGTATTCTATTTATTAAAATCAGTCAAAAGAGAAATATAAGTATAAAATAATAGTAATAATATTATTTCATTAACATAATACGCTCTTTTTTGTTCTTATAATGTGATATATTGGTATATATAGTACATTATATTCTATTTCATATTTGCTTTGGTGGTTTTACTTAATTGTCCTTTGGAATATTTTAAAGAGTACTAATGTTCTTTATGCATTTAATTATCCAATCACTATTGAATAACTACAAGTCTTTAATGCATTTATTCATCCTTCTTCGCCGGAGAATAATAAAGAATGGCTTCTCCACTGGTCTATTCTCACATATCCTTCAAGTATCTGCAAATTTCCCACCTTTTTATTCCATTTCTCATTTCTTATAAATTTTAGTTTATCTAACCTATCTCAATTAAATAAAGTGAATATTTCATCACTATATAGAAGTAAAATAAACTTTTAAAAAAAGTATTCTATTTATTAAAATCAGTCAAAAGAGAAATATAAGTATAAAATAATAGTAATAATATTATTTCATTAACATAATACGCTCTTTTTTGTTCTTATAATGTGATATATTGGTATATATAGTACATTATATTCTATTTCATATTTTAACACAATTAAATTATTAATCTATACTGTACATTATAAAATACATTAACACATACTATTAATCGATTGATTTCCACTTATATTCGATCTCCCTGATTAAATTAATTTCGATTGAACGATTATATTGTTAAATTTCTGTCTTAATATATCATAGTATAATTTAACGAACAATTTTGAATACGGTGGATCATATATTTAATAAAACAACTTAACAATATAAGCTAATGACACTCATCATTAATTATATAATTATATAACAATCATAATTCGTATAATTTTTAATGCAGTATCATTAATGAAAGTTAAAAAATTAAGCATTAAACCATCAATGAATAAAATATAAAAGAGGTTTTGTTTTATGAATTTTGTAGAATTGAAAATATGAATAATATTTTTAATATATTAAAATTAAATATAAAACAAATAATACTAAATGTGCATTAAACGATGAAGATATTCATTTAAGATTCTTACATTAAGATTCTTACACAAGGTACGTAGCGTATCATATTTCCTGCATTACATCTCAATAGTTAGTATAAATAGATTTATTTGAATAATTGATTGTTTCAATTGATTTTGGACCAAATTGAACAATTAAAGGTGCCGATTGATTCGTTGTTATTATTATTGGTATAGTTATCGTTGTTATTATTTTATAATATAATCATCTAGTTTAATATGATTTCTAACTATATTAAATATGGTATCATAATAACTATATGCATTATTAGATAAATATTAAAATAATTATATAATAATAATAATAATAATTCATTCATTCAGTACTTCAAAAACAATCCAAGTTAGAATAGTAACATCCTTTCAATCTCATGCTGCCACGCGACACATACAATGCAAAATAATAACGTTGTTATGCAAAAACATTAGAAGGCATTGTAGGTGAATTTTCCATAGATTGCATTGTATACAGTGTATTTTGTATTATAAGATTTATTTTTACATTATAGATATAGACGGTATATAATGCAAAATGAATTATCAGTAAAGAGATATACTATCTATAATATAAATTGTAAGCGAATTTCCACGGATTGCATTATAAACTTTATAATTTGCATTGTACACTATTTATTTGCATTATGGTGTTGTTATTTTGTATTATACGTGTCATGTTGTAGAACAAAGTTGGGACAATGTTATGATTGTAACGGTGGAAGGACACTAGTGCACACATATATATTAATTATCATTTAATAAAAATTAGTCAGTCACTAATTAGTCTCATGATTTAAATTTATACTATTAATTTAAATTGATTATTGTTTCATTTGAATAATTAAGGATTTGAATTGACTACCGATTTAATTTCACATATGATAATCCCAAATGATCTTCAATTCCAATGAATTTTGGTTGAAGTTTACAAATCACAAATAAGAATTTTAATTGTGGTTTAGTTCAACTTATCACTTAGGATATTTCATTTGATATTATGTACTCCCTCCGTCCCCCATTAGGAGTAGCACTTTGACTGGGCACGAGTTTTAAGAAATGTAAAAAAAAGTTGGTTGAAAAAGTTAGTGGAATGTGGAACCCACTTTTTTATATTGGTTTTATAATAAAACATGAGTGAAATGAGTTAGTGGAATGTGGGACCTACTTACTATTTATGGTAAAAGTGAAGTGCTACTCTTAATTGGGGACGGACCAAAATGGAAATTAGTATCTTATTCGGGGACGAAGGGAGCGGTTGATAATTAAATTTCTTTTTCAATTGATTTGAACAATGAGAATTCTTATTGCTTTTTAGATTTAATTGATTGAGTTTGAGATTTCGATAGTTCAATGATCCCACTAAATAATTGGAAATTTCAATTGAACAATTAAATAATATTAATGTTAAATTATAAGTATCCAAAAAGCATCATCATCATCATCATCATCATCATCATCATCATCATCATCATCATCATCATCATCATCATCATCATCATCATCATTATTATTATTATTATTATTATTATTATTATTATTATTATTATTATTATTATTATTATTATTATTATTATTATTATTATTATTATTATTATTATTATTATTATTATTATTACAACAATTACATTGATTTTCCTTTTCAACAGCTAATTATGTACTAGTATTTCACAAGTATATTACTTACATCTGTATCAATTTGTTAATTATGTAGTATATCATAGTTCACATTGTATACTTTGTATCAATTTATTATCATTATGTTTATATATATTTTTATCCATATACTATTCATGTATTGTTGAATAAAATTTAATTAATTTATTAGTATTATGAAGATATTTTATAATGTAACCTTTTAAAGTTAAATAACATAATAATTTAATAAATAAAAAGAAAAGGAAATCAAAATGAAAGAAATACAATGGGTTAGTCATCTTCTAAGTAATCTGAAACTTATCGATATCTTATTTTTCCTTTTCGTTTCACGTAATTGTTTGTTTTTTAAGATTCAGTTTTTGGATTTCACATTCACAGGCCACAGCCTACAACAAAAATTCCAATTCCATTATTATTGATTAGGGTTCAATATTGAAGGGATAAAGATTCATGGAATATTTGATTTTATTTCTTTAATTTTGAACTGTCCATTTTCTACTTATCTGTCCGAGAGAAATGGAGGAGAGAGGAGAGTGGCCGGAGAAGAAGGGTCGATGGAATTATGGAGGAGGAGTCATCGGAGATTTAAAAAGAGAGTGGGTAGATGTAGCCGAAATAAGTGGAGGCCAGAATTTATTACTCTTTGAAAATATGTGAGCAGTAAATTACAGCCAATAAAAAAAGATGTTGTGCAAAGTAATTAAAAAGATGTATAAAAAAACCGCTTTATGGCCGGCCATAGTCTGGCCATTTAGCATCACTCTAACCTAAATACCTAATCATACCAGTCTTTCAACATCTTAACTAAGTCGTATTTTCCCGTGAAGATGCTCTTGGGTCAAGTGTAAGAGCGTCTCTGGTGGCGCTCCTCCCACTAAGACTTCTACTAGGACTTCCCACAAAAACTTTCTGCCACGTCATCACTAGGACTTCCCATTTTACTGCCACATCACTTGGACTTCCTATGCACTAGGACTTCCCACTAGGACATCCACTAGGACTTCCCGCAATTATTCAATCTACGAACTTTTTTATTTACGGAATTAAAATATCGACACGGAATACGGGAAAATTCGAATACTTCATTAAAAAATTTACACAATACTTAAAAAAAATTACATAATTAAAAAAAATATATATAAAAAATCGGACATCCGACCTCACCACTATGGCGGACGTCCACCCGCCCGTGGATCGGACGTCCGAGCCCATCCGACGGGCGTTGGGGACGGGCGTGCGCGCCCTTCTTCTTCACTACAGCGGACGTCCGGTCGGACGTCGGTGACGTCCTACCGCGACGTCCGCCATTGGAGACGCTCTAATAGCCATAAAAAAGCTAAGTAAAAAAGTATTGACTCTTCGAGTTATAATTGCTCACACATGCGAATTTACAAACACAGTCAACATTGTTGGACAGATTCATTTGTGATCTTAATTAAATTTACTGGACAGCCTAATAAATTATTTTACAGAAAAACAGAACTAGTTATAAGTTTTAATAGAAAAGTAAAGACACCAAATCGTAGTAAGGTAATATTATCTCACATGTTGAATTAGTTGGTACTAGAAGATCATGAAAATAATACTTCTATACAGTTCTACTCATTTTAGAATGATTGTTATGTTTAATTTTATTATCTTTAGCCACCAGCTACACGCATTTAAATAAATATAGCTCTAACTGAGATTCGATTGGACTGGATTAACAAGGCATTTTTGCTAACTTATTAGCTCTATGTCCCTTTTCTTTAATAGAAATTTTTTTGCGATGATTAATTATTTAATGTTGACTTCTACTCCATCCGTTCCATAGTAATAGAGTCATTTTGTCATTTTGGTACGTTCCATAGTAATAGAGTCATTTACTTTTTTAGTAAAAGTCAACATATTTTTCCACACTTACTTTACTCTCTCTTACTTTATTCTCTCTTCGTCTCTCTACCTTTTTCATTTTCTAATTTACTCTCTCGTACCTAACACAATTTTTCTTAATCTCCGTGCCGAAAAGAAACGCCTCCATTACTATGGAACGGAGGGAGTATTAGTTAACTATAAATGATGTATATCACACCTAATGTGTCTAAAATAACAACTTAAATGGTACTCCCTCCGTCCCATAAAAGTTGAGACAAAACTTTTAAGCACGGAGATTAAGATTTATATTAAATAAATAGGAGAGATGAAAAAAGTATAAAGGATAAGAGAGTAAAGTAAATGATGAAATAAAGTAAGAGTGATTAGATACTTTGTCTTTTGTCAAAAAAAGAAATGACTCAACTTTTATGAGACGGATTAAAAAGAAATACAACTCAACTTTGATGGGATGGAGAGAATACTACATAAAGAAATTTGATATACATATATATCCTAATTAATTTACTAAAGTATAATTTATTCATTTACAGATTATGTTAAGGATCATCAATGCACCTTTAAACTCTACATTAATACTCCCTCCATTTCATTAAATATGAAAATTTTATTTTTCTACATGAGATTTTATATAGTGTTATTTTGTGAGTTTAGGAAGAGAGAATATAAAATAAGAGAGTGGAAAAAGTAGAGATGATATTGTTCATTTAAAGAAATATTTCATTTTTAATGGGACAACCCAAAAGAGAAAACATTTCATTTTTTATGAGACAAGAAAGAGTAAAATATTATTTACTTGAGTGTAATATTATTTGCTTTAGATCAAACCCTCACATATTTATTTTCAGATCACTTCTAAAGAGTTCATATTAATTAGAGTTAAAAACAGTAATATATCATCTTCATTTTTTCTTGATCTCTAAATCGATAAGTTTGAACCCAACAATATAAACCTCTTTCGCACACTAGAAACTTATCATGCAGGACATCTGAAGAAGAGAAATCGCCTGCGGTTATGAAGGAAACAAATCTACTCAATGGTGATGAGCATGGTTTGATGGATGAAGTTGTGAATTGCCTTCACGAAGTATCGTATCCGTCAGTCATGGTCTGTGCACTCACATGTGCGGTATCAGATATTCCTAGGAAGCTAGCAGGCAGAGAAAAAGATGTTGTGTGGCATGAGAGTATTGTTCAAATCGGATGGACAGAAAATGCCAAAGGACCGACAGGATTAGTTGTGGGTAAAGGTGGTGCAGTTAGTGATATATTTAAGATGAACAAACTGATCCCATTGTGTGCATTCGATCCTGGTATATGTGTTAGTTTTAGCATACAAAATTGTGAATTTCTTGCTAAGCAATTGGCAGAAATGGATCTACGTGATGAGAATGAGAAACTGCACATTGACAATGTTTTCTGGAATGCTATGAATATGCTGTCAGATGATAAGGAGCTGCCACATGAGGGATTTATCAAGTATTTGTTTGCCACAGAGACTTGTAGCCTCTGGCTAAACATGCCATCAAAACCCGTTCTCTTCACTAATGCTCAGAAATTTGAAGGAGATGATGGGAGACGTTTGCCTATTTGGTCTTCGTTCGATCCAGGAGGAGAAGCCTCGCCGAAGTTGTTGCTTTCAATTGTCATCGTTGCTTCGTGGTTCCCACTTTGAGGACAAGGTGGATTTCAACCGTGGGGGAGTTGTTACGATCCCCAAATCTTAGGTTTTCCCAATTAGTTAGTTATCTATTGATTCCCTATATCTTTCCATATATTATTTTCTTGTTTAGTAAATTAAGGTTTAGTATTATAAATAGGGAAGAATGTAATTATTTTAGGGAGAAATCAATGAAGAATTATTTCACCAACAAACTTGCGTAATACTCTTGAAAATCTAATCACTGCCGACGGAGGAGAATCTCCGCGCCAGTTCGTTTGTTTCAGCCGCCGACCCCCATTGTTGAGGGCGCCGGATTGTTGTATTTCGTTCGTGTTGCAGATTGATCTTCGTTAAGGGAAGGAGTTCGTAACAGAATGTCATTGGTGTCCTAGAACACAAAAAGCATTAACCCCAATATTTTTATAACTCGTTATCGAATAAATTAATTTCATTAAAATTTATGTGGGTTGTGAGTATGTGTGATAAGTGCCTCATCTTGCACGACACAAGTACGAACCCATTAGCTTTGATGCGTCCGCGCTTAGAGCTTTTAGTGTTGGACATAATTTATCATCATATATTCAAGAAGACATAATTGAATATAAGTAAAGCAAGATCTTCGAACATCATGTATTTCACGTAAAACCATAAACATAATAGGATCGAAACATACCTTGGCGATCCATAGCGGAAGCGAATGAGGAAGGAGGAGACGATTTCCTTGAACTCCTTTTTTGGCGTAGTAGCGCAGCTCCAACTCGAAGGATTTGTTTCTCTCTCTTTTCCTCGTTTATGTGTTCTCTATAATGTGTGTGATTTGATGGGATCCCACACTTGTATTTATAGGCAGAGAGAGGACAAACCCTAATTATCAAACCCTAAAAGCCCTTTCCATCAAAGAGGCCCAAAATAATTTATTCATAATCATAAACTTGATTCTCAAGTCTCACGTAAATCACAAACATTATTCCTTACTTATATATTCCTTTCCTTAATATATGATAGGAAATATATTATTCCCAAATCAGTGACTATATATTAGTCAACTAACAATCGGCCATATACAATTATATATAACCTCAATTTCCTTGTTAGTCATAGGAATCATATTGTGAATTACCATTAATTGACTAATTAATCACATGATTAGGAAACATCCCAATAACAATAATTAATTAGGGAAAAATGTGTCTAATACCATGTTAATGTATTATATTAAATATCCAATTCTATTTAGGATTCTATCACATGTCACATATGTGAGACATAAAACTTACATTCTCCCACTTGGCGAACATGTGGGACACAAAGTTTTCGATTCTCCCACTTGTCACACGTGACAGAGCCACGATAAAATAGACATAACAAACATAAGGCGCGCATAATATTGGAATTTATAAATACTTTCATCATTGGTAAACATAAGTATTATATTAGAGAGACTACTAATGCGAGTCATGGCGGGCGTATATCATTCAATCGATACAGTTCCTTCCATGTACCACATCACCAATATCCACTCTAGTATAATCTATAAGTGACACCGTGTCCGTAATTGTCTTATTTCAAGACCTCCTGCATTAATACTAAAAACGTACATATGCATTTCAAATAATAAGTATATGCAGAAAAAGTAGAAACAACTTTATTGAATTCAAAATATCCATAACTTAAGTGTCTGAACCAACATGGAAACATAAAGATTAGACGTTTCCATACCCAAGACCCATTATGTTAACTTATTCCATAAATGTCTTAGGCGGTAACGTCTTAGTCAATGGATCATCAACCATAAGCTGTGTGCTTATATATTATATAGATATTCTTTGTTCCTGAACTTCATCTTTCATGACAAGAAACTTTAATTCCATGTGTTTAGCTCCTTTAATACTTGTCATACTTACAGAAAGATACGATTGCACTATCATCACAATATAATTTCAACGGCTTGGATATTGAGGAGACAATACCAAGGCCTGAAATAAAATTTTGCAATCATTAATGCTTCAAAGCAAACCATAAATTTAGCTTTAATGGAAATCCAATAATTTCTAGTTGATCAGATTTCCGTAATGTGAGCATAAAATCTTTTGTTCACTTTAAGTATCTCATTATTATCTTTGCAGTTCTCCAATGTTCAACACCAGGGTTACTTTGGTAACGGCCTAGCATTCCAACTGCAAAGCTGATGTCTAGTCTAGTACAGACTTGAGCATACATCAACTTCCCACAATAGATGTATAAGGAATATTTTCCACATCCTTACGTTCCAATTCAGTTTTTGGACATTGATCCAAACTGAATTTGTCACCTTTATGAATTTGAACAACACTTGGAGAACAAGCACTCATGCCATATCTCTCTAAAAGATTCGATCTATGTAGCTTTTATGAGATAATCCAAGAGTCCACGTGATTGATCACAAGATATTTCTATCATATGCCATAGGATGTCTCACACATATCTTTTATGTTGAAATTTTTAGAGAGATAATTTTAGTGCATGTAGTAATCCAATGTCACTATTAGCAAGCAATATATCATCAACATACAAAACCAAAAATATGAACTTGCTCCCACTAACCTTGAGGTATATACACCGATCAACAGTGTTTTCTTTAAAACCAAAAGCAGTAATAGTGTCATGGAATTTAAAATACCATTGTCGAGAAGCTTGTTTCAGTCCATAAATTGATGTCTTAAGTTTGCAGACTAAAAATTTTCATTCCATTTCTTAATGAAGTCTTCAAGTTGTTTCATGTAGACTTCTTCTTACAAATCGCCATTTAGAAAAGCAGTTTTTCACATCCATTTGATGTAGTTCCAAGTCGAAATGGGCTACAAGTGCCAAAATGATTCTAAGTGAGTCCTTCTTTGATACTTGAGAGAAAGTCTCTTTATAATCAATGCTATTTTTTTATGAGTATAACCTTTGGCAACAAGTCTGGCTTTAAATCGTTCGATTAAACCATTTATGTCGAATTTGGTCTTGAAGACCCATTTACACCCAATATACTTGATCATTACGTATTCATATATCACATTCGGATTCTTGGAGATATGCCACATAGTCATCAGAAATGACCACATTCGTTCTCATTAAGAAAACATTAATGACACTTCTAGAGATGCTTCTTCCACACCTATGTTCAATGAACTTGGCATCATCATTAGTCGTTCAAATGTTCAATATTGTTAGGCTATTCAACAATATTTGGCACACTTAATTCTTAAGGAAATGAGGGAAGAGGAAAATCTACCCTTATTTCACTAATGACCGCATTATGAGTGTTAAAACTCCCACTGATCTCACCATTCTCAAAGAATTATATATTTCCAGTTTCCATAATTCTCATGTTATCATTAGGATAATAAAACCTTTACCCTTTGGATTTATCTAGTAACCTATAAAGTAACCACTAACTGTCTAAAATTCAATTTCTTTTCTTGCGAAGAGTATACTCTAGTTTCTGCTGAACAGCCCCAAATATGAAGGTGCTGCAAACTGGGTTTTCTAC
>NC_062966.1:2368027-2383027 GCF_023119035.1 Salvia hispanica | reverse complement strand
GTTCAGCATTCTCCACCGTCACTGCTCAACCTGCACATTTAGAAATATATGCAGGGCTGAGTATAAAAATACTCAGTGAACACATTGCCGAAATATACATACATAAAATGAAAATATTGTCATGCCATCACAGTAACACTCGAGAGTTTTCTCTTCAAAGGCCCAAGCTTACTAAATTATTTGTGAGCTAAAGTTCGACTGAGTTCTTTCTGTACTTTTGCCATATCTGAACACCAAGTGCCGTGGAGATGGTGCTCTCCCACGGTCACCTACATCTTTCTCCAGCCGGAGAGGTGGCCACCTCCCACGGCCTCCATAACTTTATTTGTGACCCGTAGAAGGTGGCCACCTCCACGGCCACTTGTGTACACTAATCCGAGTAGGGACACCACCCTCACTTGAACCCGAATTCGATTCTTACGTTCCAACCAAACAGATAGGCATAAAACAAATCATTTATGGCAAGACAACATCATTTACATTAACAACAAACATAGATTCACATTTTCATATTTTCATCCACATTAGTATGTAGGATAGAAAAGTTCACATCTATTGCTTTCTAAGAATTTTAGAAATCATTCTCCAGTTCTCAACATGACTTTCCTCGCAGGTCTCTCTTTTTCAAAAAAATAAAATAGCAAGCTAAATTTAGTTTTAAGAAAGATACTAACTTGATGATATGCATTCTTTTCCTGATCAGTCTTCTCTAAGTCTTATTTAATTAAATCGAAGAATTTGATTATTGAGAGAATTAACTCATCAATCAATTTGTTTATTCTTGCCGGGGTTCTCTTTAATCATTTTGAAAATATTTCACATTTTATTTTCATAATTTAAATTGCACACTAGCTTATCAATCTGAAAATTAAATTTAATTCGAAACTAGCTCAAAGGATTATTTTGTGTCTCCTAGCATAAAAAGAATCACTAGTGTTAATTTCACATTAGGCTCCAATAATTTCCTTTCATCCCCAGTCCAAATAATTATGAGTTGGACTCTTAGTGTTAATTTCAGTTCAAAGAAACAAATCCCTAGTCCGATCCGGAGGCCCAAAAGAAAGAGCTAGGCCTAAGACCCTTCTTCTCCCTCCTCACTTTCTTCATCTCGAACCCTCGTTTTGGAGAGAGACGGTATTCCCTCTCTCTAAACCTCTCGCCGTCAGCCTCCGGCGACACCTCTTCTCCAGCGATCATTCACCTTCGATCACTTCATTCTATCAACCTCTTTCCCCTTCTCTCTCCCTACCTCCCTCTCTCTCTTGCGACGACTACCGCCACTACCACGCCTCTCGCTCGCAAAGCCGCTTGCATGCGGCGGTTGAGCTCATTGCCGTCACTCTCTCTCCCTCAGCGTTCTCTCGATGTTTTACGGAACAAGAGATTTCTCTCCCTTCCCGTTCCCGACGTCGTCACACAGTGCGTGCGGTGGTTGCTGCGGATGCGTGACAGCAGTTGACCACCGTCGCCTCCTGACTTTCTCGGCCCAGCCTCGCGCCGCCTCCAAGGATGTCTCTGGCGAGTTTAGATCCTTCTCTCTTTCTCTCTCTCACAGCCTCTGTCTGAATGGAATCTCCGCCGCTGCACGAGTCACCATATGCCGCGCTCGGCCGTCAGCTTGGGCGGCCTTCTTTTTCTCGCACGTCATCATCGCTCATCGCTGCATGAGACGGGTCTCGACACCGTCGTCCTTCTATGTGCTCGACGGCTTCTCCGGCAAGGTAAAGCTCCTTCCTCTCGCTATTTCTTATTATTTAGATTTACTTATCGAACATTAAAATTTGACTAATACTACCTCCGTCCCCCAAAATTTGCTACACTTTGACCCGACACGGATTTTAAGAAATGTAATGGAAAGTGAGTTGAAAAAATTGGTGGGATGTGGGTCCTACTTTTAAAGTATTAATTTTATAATTAAATGTGAGTAGGAATGAGTTGGTGGAATATGTGGTCCACTACCAAAAATGGTAAAAGTGAAGTGTATCAAATTTTCAGGAACGGACCGAAATGGTAATATGTATCAAATTTTTAGGGACAGATGTAGTAATTTCTAATTTGACAGATTGGGTAATTTCTAACTATTCTAAGGTAATGGTATTTTCGTGGTCGTCGCCCAATACTCAATACTCACTGGAGTTGTCGCCGGAACTCATAGCTTCAAATATAAGCTTTCCATCTATGTACTTATTACTTTCATAAGATGTATTTTGGTTATTTCATGTCTTTGGATGAACTTAAGCATTTTTTTGTTGTTTTAGAAGATCATGTGGGTGAAAGCTATGTTGTTAAATTCCTAGATCTTGTTGATCTTAATCGAGACAGATTCTATATTTCTCATAAATTTTCTACATGCATGCTTGGTTTTTAAAACTAAATATAATATAGGTAAGGAGTTAGAGTTGTTGGATTGATAACTTGGTTTCCAACTAGCTGCAATTTTCTATTAGTGTGTATAGACGCCCCAAATTTTGGTTGGATTAAGCGTTTTATATCACCAATAATTATAACAAACATCACAAATTTTGACATGTGGCAATGTATTTGACAAGTGTCAAATACAAGAAGGAGTCACGATGGCATACGATGGCAGAGGTGTATTGTCTTTTTCATCTATTCACTTTGCATATATTACTTCCGTGTCACTCCTCTTTTATTTTTATTCTTCTTCTTTTTTTTTTGGCCAAGTAATGTCTCTTGATCTATAGTAACCCACCTCTAGTTATGTTTATTTTTGAGTTTAGGCACATAAACGTGAAGTCTTAAAATTGCTCGGAGGTGTAGCGACGCACGCCATTGTCGAACAAGCTGTCCGAGACATGCATGATCTTCTTATTTACTTATACTATAGATTAGCATATAATATAATTATCTTGTAAAATTTATATTCTATCAGACATTAAAATTCTCACTTTGGATTTATATTTTCATTTATGTAGGATCATTACAAACTTCAATTTCTTATGAATCACAATAAATGATTCGATGGAAAACTTTTTATTTACAAATTCCAATATTTTTTTTAACAACTAATATATGAAAATTCTTCATACGTCATTTTCTAGAAACTATATATATAATATTTCGTTACGTATGATTCTTAGCATTAGAACTCGTACAAAAACTCGGGTTGTTACATCTGAACTGGAACCTAATGGGATGAGGTTGACAGCGGAAGCACAAATAAATCAGAAAATTAGATCTATTTAGAAAATTATTTAGACAAAACCTATTCGCGTAATTATCACATACATAATGCTCAAAACTTGAATTAAAATATGCTTTTGATTAATTGAAACCTAAAACATGCTTTTTTTACGGAGATGATTTAATATCTTCTTGATTCTCCAAATAATCGAAGTTTGCTCGCTACTTCTCCACATGATGATCTTCAATACTAGACCACGAATCTTTTGACTCGTTCCTGAACTATATTTCGATACCAGGGTGGGCTGATCTTATCAAAATATATAGGACTTGAATAAAGAAGATAGAACTCCCACACAAAGTAGAGAGGGAAAAACCGGCCCCTCCTAGAGAGAGGGGGAATGAAAATTCTAAATAAAAAAGTATTTTGTGTCTCATTTATTCTCCTATATCTATTAAGTTCGCTCTGGCAGATATCTATGGAGGTTTGGATTAAGCCACACCCAATTGGCCCATTTCTAATTAAATTGAACCCCAAATTTAATTCAAGCTCATATTGGAATATTATTATCAACCACTACAGTAATAATATTGAATTACCCATCCAAATCCGAAAGTACAAGTAATCTGGATTCACTTTTAGAAAGTTATTTCTCACGCTAAAGATAAATATCCATTAATTAATTAATAATTGCCTATAGACTTAAATAATTAATATCTTGTTAATTTCAAGAGTGGACTCATCAAGAAACACTTATTTTTTATTCATGGAATAATCAAATTCCAACTAGCTAGGTTCCGAATAATAAAACATTGTTTCGAAAATAAAATAAGAGTTTTTACCTCTAACAGTACCGGCAAAAAACCACTGGTTCCAGGTTTATACTTTTTTTAAACGTGAACTGCCAGTTTTTTAAACTATGAACATGTCTAGTTGCAGTGGTTGGTAGGCAGGCTGAAATCGCGATGCACTCACCTACTTCAATATGGACAACGGCTGCTCAAAGAATGATGGGTATACGTTGCCCCAGTATGGATCCCCGGAGGGATTGCACGGCGGGTGCCTGTAGCTTGTAGTGTGGTTGTGGATCAGGTCGCGTCGGCGGACAGAATACTTTCACCCGACAATCTGTGTCGTCCAAACATATCTAAAATTTATCCATGGCATCTATCAATCGATCAAGTTTTGTAATGATAGAGTCCCTCCATTGCGAGAATTTTAGGAGCGGGATCTCGGGGTTGCGATGGCCGTCTTCAGTTAGCACGAGGCACAAGCTCTCCTTCTGTATGATACCTGGGGCGAGAAGTACCGATAACCACATTGGCTGGGCTGCTTTCGTCCCCCCTAGGCATGCCCCATGGGCCATTGTTGGCGTATTGCGGGGTCGAGAAGGTCTAACGGCGGGTGAACGTTGTGTGGGGTATTGTGTAAGCGGTGTGGCGAAGCTATTCAGTAGGGAAATCCAGACCAGGTAGCGGTTGTGTATGGTTGTGGTTGAATTGGTGATGGTTATAGTCAGCGTAGTTGGACGAAATGATGATTCATGATTGCAATCGGAAGATGTGATCACGATGAAAGCACTAGTTGTTAATGGAGTTTCCCTTGATGGTTGCCGGTGGTGATAGACGATCGGTGGCCCGAATTTGGCTCGACGATCAGGAAGCGGACGCGCGGGAGATATTTCTCGTCGCGCGGATTGGAGCTTGGTGGCGAATTTTGCGGTTCGGCTGACGAAGGGGTAGGGTTATGTATAGGGTTAGATTGGTACGGTATACCGTACCGAAATGGGCATACAACATACTATACCGTAAAGTATGGTATGAGAAAATACGATACTGTATCGTACCGATTTTTTCAGTATACCGCATTTTCGGTATATCAAAATATGAAAACAGTTACCTTACTGACATTTGCGGGATACCGCAAGTCAAACTTGTTTGATTATATAAAATATTGAAAATAATAAATATTATAAATATTATAATATTATAAATAATAATCCCTCCGTCCTCGATTAAGAGTCACACTTTGACCGGACACGAGTTTTAAGAAATGTAAAGAAAAATTGGTTGAAAAAGTTAGTGGAATGTGGGACCCATTTTTTTATATTGCTTTTATAATAAAATGTGAGTAAATTGAGTTTGTGGAATGTGGGACCTACTTACTATTTATGGTAAAAATGAAGTGTGATTCTTAATTGGGGACGGACCGAAATGAAAAAGTGTGACTCTTAATCGGGGACGGAGGGAGTAAATATATTAAATATATATAATTATTAACAGTGCGGTATAATACGATATACCGCGGTATATACAAAATTCATACCTTTACCGTACCTAAATCTGTCGGTAAGGTATCATACCGTACTGAAAAATGCAGCATAACGAAATTCGGTATTTTCAATATTTTTTTAGTATGGTAAGGGCGGTATTTCGGTATATTTTACCAGTCCTAGTTACGCATGCGGGGTTTTTCTGTCGAGCAGATTTGGATAGCTACGATTTGATGAACACAATAGATTGGTAGAGAAAATAGTTTATTCCCATGAATGATAATCATAACAATTTATTCTATTTATAATACAGTATCATAACTTATCGATCAAGAAAACATATATCTAAACATATAGGAAACATGAGATTTGATCTCCTGAGCGCCGTTACGTCGAGACGTAGGGTACTGCTTATGTGGCTATTGAATTGGAATTATAACTTATTTTATTATTTTTATATAATCTTCTCTGATCATGATGTCTCTTCCAAAAGCCTACATTGGTCAACGAACTATCCCCATATGAAATCTGATCAAAATATGGGGTCTGCTCGCTGCATCACTAATTTTGTCTTGCCCGGATTATTGTTCAATAGTATTTAGCGAACAACTTTTTTTTTTCAGTTACGCAATGGAGTTTTTGCACGGTGTAATATTTTCCTCCGTTAATGCCTTATCGTGGCGGCAATTCTCCACGAATCTTCGTCTCCAGATACTCGCAAAACTTCTCCCCAAACTTCATCCTCACGTTCCTGCGCCAAATTTTCTTTTGATTTCAAACTTTAGCATCAGCCCAACAAAAATTAAACCACCGATGCCCAAATTCGAAAAAGGGGTGAGTGGAAATAAGAAATTTGTTTAAGTTTTTCGTCATTTTTTTCTGAAATTTGAGAAGGAAGAGAGTGTAAGTGGTTTTACATATCACGCCTTCGATTTTGTGATTTCTGAAATTTTGGGAGAAGCAAGAAATCAAGATATCCTGTGAAATTTCGGTTTAGAGAAAAAATTATCACAAAGATGAAATTATTGGGTTATGTGTAATGTAGATGGGGAATATAATCTGGAGAAAATAAGATTTGAATGAAATTGTAGAGATAAGAAGAATTAGATCTGCGACAGATTTTTTGATCCGCGTGTATTTGATAGAGATGAAACTGCTTTGCAACCTGAGACTTGAGAGAATATTAGGGATAATAAATTAAAATAATAGAAAATTCATATTCCACCTCTTCTGCCACGTAAGCAGTCGCTTAACTATCGCTCATATATGACGCTCAGGAGATCAAATCTCAAGAAAATATATTGTGAATCTAAAGTAACTGAATTCGTATAATATAGGATCATATCGGTTGATATATTTGTTTTTTTATTCTCTAGAATATCTTTTCACCTACATATTATAAATATGAGCTCATTTTCTGAAAAAAACTTCACGCGTCTTCATAATCGTTCTCAAATGAGTCATATGTCTAATTGCGGTGGAATGAGTCATATGTCTAATTGCGGTGGATCTGGCCACAACAAAGTTGACTCCGTTTCCAAAACCAGTCCCCCTATTTCTGTAGGAAGCAAACAAGCCCAGTCCCCCTATTTCTGTAGGGTAGAAGCAAAGAAGCCCAACAGACATGGCTGCTAATCATATACTCCCTTCGTCCCACAAAGATTGTCCAATTTTTCCATTTTCGTCCGTCCCATAAAGTTTGTCTCATTTCACTTTTACCATTTTTGGTAGTCGACCCCATATTCCACCAACTCATTCCTACTCACATTTTATTATAAAACTAATACTTTAAAAGTAAGACCATCATCCCACCAATTTTTTAAACTCACTTTTCATTATATTTCTTAAAACCCGTGCCGGATCAAAGTGGGACTATCTTTGTGGGACGGAAGGAGTATTAACAATCGTAATTATATTGAAAGCAACTATAATAATTAACCAAAAAAAGTTAGTATTAATCTTACCAATATAGTCGTTCATTAAAAAGCTATTGGAGCAACACCCTATAGCTTCCTCAAAGAAGGTTTGGCCGTACAATATTCTTGCAAAGTATGTGGAGGCCCCGATAGGATACTCTCAGATTAGATTTACGGCATCGCTAATTGAATCTCCGAGTTGATAAATCTCATTAAAGTTGCAATTAATACTCAAAACGTGTTGCAATTAATACTCAAAACATTAGGAATATTAGAGCACTCCCAATGGCACTCCCTTATTTCTCCCTTATTTCTCCCTAACTCCTGCCACATCAGCGCCACATCAGCATCACATTTTATCCCCAGTTTTTAGCCAACTGCTACATTGGTTTCTCCCTTATTTCTCCCTTATTTCTCCACTAACTCAACATTTCATTTTTACATCATTATTTTTTATATTATTTAATTTTCCCTACAAATGTATTTAATAAATAGACTAATAATGAACAATTCATCGTTGTATTAATCATTGGAAAATATAATACAACGAGAAAAAAAAAACTACAAATAAAAAACGCAAATAAACAAAGATTTAAAAAAAAAAACTAAGACGGAGGGGCCGGAGGGGCGTCGGGATCGAGGCCCATAAGATTGGGAGAAGAGATTGAAAATGGAGAGAATGAAGATTGTGGGTGATGAATGGAGGAAGTGGAGGAAATATTTATAGGGGTGGGATGTAAAAATAGCCGTTGGGCCGGAAAAAAAAAAAAAAAAATTAAATATCGCCGGATTATCGCCGAGCGTCGCCCACAGTGGCCGGCGATCGCTCGGCGATAATCCGGCGAAAAAACGCCGGTTGGCGAAATATCGGTAAGATTATCGCCGGATTATCGCCGATTTCACCACAACGGCCGGCGATAATCCGGCGATGTTCGGCGATTTTTCGCCGGATTTTCGCCACCCCCATTGGGAGTGCTCTTACAACTTTAATGAGATTTATCAACACAGAGATTCAATTAGTTAGGCTGGAAATCTAATCAAAGAGCGTTAGGAATATTGAACTTTAATGAGATTTATCAACACAGAGATTCAATTAGTTATGCTGGAAATCTAATCATAGAGTATTCTGTCGGTCGGTGCGCGATGAGTGTTTTTAGTGTTTTAAAAAATTTACTTTAACATTTTTTTTCTTCATCTTCTAGGGCGTGTGTGAGTGTCTTCTATCTCCACAAATTACTTGATATGGTAATATAGTGATTTCTATTTATTTTTATTTTAGGTGGGAGCTATAGAGAGTAAAAAAGGACTAGACATAGTGTTTTATTTTTAAAGTGTATTTGATACCATAGAATTGTTGAATTTAATTTGAAACTGTAACATTCATTTTCAAATTTAATATTTAGTGCAGCAAAATATTTGAATTTGTAATTAAATTTCAAATATTTTAAATTCAAAATAATTATAAAAATTTTATATTATCTCTAAGAAAACATACATAAACACACATTTAGCTTAGACACACATGTGACACAACACACACGCCGCAGTGTTGCACACTCACATAAAAAAAACACAGCACACACAACACATACACCTTTCCCATGCAACTCAAAATATATTAAAAACTTATTTAATTAAAAGTCAATGCCAATCTTTTACTCTCTCCTTCCCTTAAAATTTGACACCATTTGACTCGGCACGAGTTTTAAATAATGTAATAAAAAGTGGATTGAAAAAGTTACTGGCATGTGAGTCCTACTTTTATATATTAGTATTAAAATAAAATGTGAGTGGAAATGAGTTAGTGGAATATGTGGTTCACTACTAAAAATGGTAAAAGTGAAAGGTGACAAATTTTTAGGGACGATCAAAAAGGAAATAAGTGACAAATTATTAGGGACGGAGGGAGTATTAATTTTTTTCCTTACCAAACAAAAGAATTTGAAATTAAAATATATTTTTAAAATTATATAATTTTATTAAATAGAAAATTTGAAAATCAATTACTATTAAAAATCCAAATTCCATTTCATAAAATTGAAATTATATATTATAACAAACATACTCTTCACGAAATTAATCTTACTTCTCAAGTTGCACTACATGTCTTCTTTTTTACTTCTTTTTATCTTCTTCTTTAAACATATGAAATATCTCTCATGAGAGAGTCTTATGACATGTAAGAATGAGTTGATTTTCTGAATTCTTTTTCGTTCTGCATTGACCTTGCACAACGTTTGAGCAACACCTTATCCATTCAGCTGGCATACACAATTGAAATAAAAGTGTATCGTAATTTTTATATATTTGACCTAAATTTTATACTTGTTCATTACGCGGGATCTTGCATAAATTAACATATCGCCACTAGGTAATGAGTATCATTCATAGAGATAAAATACATTATAAAAAAAGACAATTTGTGAACCTACAAAGGAATAAACAAAGACTAAAATATATAAATAGCTAGGAAGATGGCTTCATTCACGTTGAGCTGCGAGGTACGTAGTACAAGAATAGATGGCTAGCTCGTCGATCAGCTTGCAACAATCCAGTTCGGCAGTTTAGAGCTTTTAGTATTAAAAAATAAAAAAACGAATTTACATGTGGCAATTTATAGACCATTAGATCTTTAAAATCTTATGGGGTTAAATTAGTTGTAGTTTCGTTGCATGTATTACCATCATGCGGTTAAATGCATTTCAACCGATTTTCATCTCCCTCCGAGTCTCTATAGTGATTATTAGTTGGTTGCAGTTTCAACTATTAGTACCTCATTAATTGAGCTTCTAGGAAAAATATGATAACATAAATGGTAAATCTCTGTTTACATTAGCCAACAAAATTGTTTTTTTTGTTCTCTCCTTTCTAAAGTAAATGCATATGAATCAAATTATGTGGACTATAAATTGAACATATACAATTTTAAGGAAAATAAAGTTTATGATCAAATCTCCTACAAATCTAATTAACTCAAAAAACCTCCTAGCTATTCTTGAGATAGGAATTGGGCATCATTACTCTCTGTCTCAGATCCATGGCTCCATTCCTCTTGCAGATGATGATGATGATTCAGTAGTGAACTCCTCGTCCTCCTCATCATCATAAACCGGAGCAAAGGATTCAATCGGATTGAAAGGGACAGATTGATCAACATCAACTCCGGCATCATCATCCAAACCTTGAAGGAAGGGATGAAGCAGCAGCATTTCACAAGTGAATCTGAAGTTAATAAGTCTAACAAAGCAGCCCTTGAGAAAATGGAATGGTTTGATCAGTTTCCATAATTCAATCACCTCCTTGGACACCCCATTGCCAAATTCAATCACCTCATGCCCTTCTCCTATCTTTGGAAGAGGATAGAAAATCGAATGGTTTGATCAGTTTCAATGGTTTACATATATATAGAGTAGAGCAAGGGAGGAAGATGAGTATGCATGGGACATACCAAAATTTGATCAAACTTAGTGACTTAAATGACTACTATAGCTCTAAATTTTAGGTAGAATTAATTAGTAATTAATGTAATTATATTTTAATTTAAAATTATTTTTTTGGTAAGTACTCCCTCTGTCCCCCATTAAGAGTCACACTTTTCCATTTCGGTCCGTCCCCAATTAAGAGTCACACTTCATTTTTACCATAAATAGTAAGTAGGTCCCACATTCCACTAACTCAACTCACTCACATTTTATTATAAAACCAATATAAAAAATGGGTCCCACATTCCACTAACTTTTTCAACCAACTTTTCTTTACATTTCTTAAAACCCGTGTCCGGTCAAAGAGTGACTCCTAATAGGGGACGGAGGGAGTAAAAATTAACTAAAATTTGGCATCGACTCCTAATTAGACTTAATATTGTTGACATAGGACTACAAAATATATCAATTTGACATAGCGTAATTTTTTTAGTATGTCATTAAAATATCAATTAGATTTAATATAGCGAATATACGAGTTTTAAAAAAAATGAGTAAGGAATCTATAGACCTAGAATTCCCTCGTGACCATGTACATATATTAGTTTTGAATTTTAATTTTTTTCGATTTAATTAATAAAAACGAAAATTACACGTGGCAAATTGTTTAAAATCATGTGGCCTTAAATTAGTTGTAGTTAGCAATTAAATGATGAGTTAGCAATTGATCACTCCCTAGTTTTGAATATATCTCTTTTATTTAGTTAAAATTGTCTGGGAGCACGCAGAAGAATGTAAATACTTCTAAAAAAAAGACGATTTATAGAGAAAAAAGAGTAATGCACAAATAATATCCAAAAACAACCGTAGTAAATTTAATTAAATAGCACAAAAAATTGGAATGAAAGAATAAAAATATGTTGAATGAAGATCGTTGACTCATTAATTCACAGCTCAAGACTTATCTAGACTTAGTCTTTGTTAGTTTTCAAAATTCCTAATGTTTAGCTATTTTCTGTTTTCGTAGTGGTCCTATTTCTTAGCTATATTCAGTTTAGCAGTTGCATTTTTATTGTGTAGAGTGCCTATAAATAGCACCTCATTTCAATGGAATAAATAAGTCTTTTGAGTCATTCTTCTAATACACAAAGGCTACGTTTATTTCCTTCTTCTTGCTTTACTCTACTCTTCTGTTTCCAACATTTGTGGCATCTAGAGCTGGGTTCAATTACGATGGCCAGCAACGGAAGTTCGATGAGTGCTACACAACCACTCATTCCAGTCTTCAAAGGAGAAGGCTATGAATACTGGAGTATTCGGATGCAGACTCTACTGAGGTCTCAAGATCTATGGGACTTCGTGGAGCAGGGATATGCAGATCCCGACGAGGCGAACAGATTGCGGGAGAACAAGAAGAAAGACTCGAAGGCGTTGGCGATCATCCAGCAAGCGGTGCACGACAGCGTCTTCTCCAGAATTGCAACGGCGACCACCTCGAAGCAAGCTTGGTCAACTTTGCAGAAAGAATTCAAGGGAGATTCAAAAGTCATCGTCGTGAGATTGCAATCACTTCGACGTGACTTTGAAACGCTGATCATGAAGAATGGAGAATCTGTGGCTGATTTTTTGTCGAGGGCAATGGCAACAGTCAGTCAAATGCGATCTTGTGGAGATAAGATCACGGATCAGACCATCGTTGAGAAGGTGCTCAGAAGCTTGACTCCAAAGTTTGATCATGTTGTAGCTGCAATTGAAGAATCAAAGGACCTATCGGTTTTTTCATTTGAAGAACTGATGGGATCTCTTCAAGCTCATGAGTCAAGGATTAACCGATCGTTTGAAAAGTCTGATGAAAAAGCTTTTCAAGTGAAAGGTGAATTCTCCAATCGGAAGGAGTTCTCTACGGCAAGAGGACGAGGCAGAGGAGGTTTCCGAGGTCGCGGGCGTGGCCAAGGTCGAGATCGTGGCGGTCGATCTGATGCAAAGCAATATTTTGGTGGACAGCAAGGCGACAAGAGCCAAATTCAGTGTCATAATTGCGGCAAATATGGGCACGTGAAAGCAGATTGTTGGTCGAAGGAAAAACAAGCAAATTGCGTCCAAGAAGAGGCGAATGATAACAAGTTATTCATGGCGGTTGCAGACGCCGTGGATGTGCCGAATGATGTGTGGTTCGTGGATAGTGGTTGCTCGAATCACATGTGTTCCAACAAGGAGATGTTCAAAGAGCTCGATGAATCTCGCAAGATTCAAGTCAGGCTAGGTGATGACAAATCTATTCAAGTTGAGGGGAAAGGTACTGTTGCAGTAAAGGATGGCCATGGTAACACCAAACTCATTTATGATGTCTATTTTATTCCACACTTGGCACATAATTTATTGAGTGTTGGGCAATTGATATCTACTGGATATATGGTGGTGTTTGATGATCGTTTATGTGTCATCAAAGAAAAAAAATCTGGGCAAATCATTGCAAAGGTTTGCATGATGGAGAATAGAATGTTTCCGCTGCGAATATCAAATGTGGAGAAATACGCTCTTGTTTCTAGCACGCAAGAGGCGTCGAGGCTGTGGCATTTACGATATGGGCATCTCAACACCAATGGATTAAAGCTTCTTCGTGAGAAAGGTATGGTTCATGGGCTGCCTAAAATTGATGATTTTGATTTATGTGAAGGATGTATCTATGGGAAACAGAGGAGGAAATCCTTTCCTAGTGGTGTATCGTGGAGAGCTTCTAATTGTCTTGAGCTCATTCATGCTGATTTGTGCGGGCCTATAAATACGGAGTCGATTGGTGGAAGTCGGTATTTCTTTCTAATTACCGATGATTATAGTCGCATGAGTTGGGTTTATTTTATGAAAAATAAATCCGAAGCCTTTGAGAACTTCAAGAATTTCAAGGCTATGGTGGAGAAACAAAGTGAGAAGAGCATCAAGGTTCTTCGTACAGATAGGGGTGGTGAGTTTTGCTCTAATGAATTTAATCATTTTTGCGAGACTAATGGAATACGCAGAGAGTTGACAGCACCATATACGCCGGAGCAGAATGGTGTGGCGGAGAGGAAAAATCGCACCGTTGTAGAGATGGCGAGAAGCATGTTGAAGGCGAAGCATCTCCCCAACTCCTTGTGGGCAGAAGCTGTTGCTACTGCCGTATTCTTGCTGAATTTATCTCCTACAAAAGCTGTTCAAAATCGCACACCATATGAAGCTTGGGGAGGTACGAAGCCGACGGTGAGCCATCTAAAGGTTTTTGGATGCGTAGCTTATGCTTTGGTGAGCTCTCAACATCGTCGAAAGCTTGACGAGAAATCTGAAAAGTGTATCTTCATTGGGTACTCTTCTCAATCTAAAGCATACAAGCTATATAAACCTCCTAGTGGAAAAGTTATTATCAGCAGAGACGTTGTTTTTCATGAAGATGCTGGCTGGGATTGGGAGAGCAAGCAAGATGATCCATATACTCTCTTCCCGCTGGACACGAGTGATGCAGATTCTGGTGTGAATTCGCCGCACAGCAGCCCTCCGAATTCACCACAAAACAGCCCCATAAACTCACCAAATATTACTCCTCCAAATACGCCTCATACCAGCCCTATAAATCCTCCAAACTTAAATACACCACCTTCATTAAGTAGTTGTTCATCTCTCGAAACACCCCCTCCACGAGGCTATAGGTCTCTAACTGAACTTTATGAGAGATGTACTTTTGCTCTTATGGTTGCGGATCCAAATCGGTTCCATGATGCTGCTGGAGAAGAGAAGTGGCAGAATGCAATGAATGAGGAGATTGCAGCAATTGAAAAGAATGGAACTTGGATGCTGGAAGACTTGCCGGAAAATAAGAGTGCAATTGGCTTGAAGTGGGTGTTCAAGACGAAGTATAATGCAGATGGGAGTGTGCAGAAACACAAGGCTCGTTTGGTTGTCAAGGGCTATGCGCAGAAGCAGGGCATCGACTATGAGGAAACGTTCTCTCCGGTTGCTCGCTTTGAAACCGTGAGAATGTTCTTGGCTTTGGCTGCACATCTTAAGTGGCCTATCTATCAACTTGATGTCAAGTCTGCGTTTCTGAACGGAGACTTGGAGGAGGAAGTCTATGTCGTGCAGCCGGAAGGATTCGTTGTTGAAGGCATGGAGGATAAGGTCTACAGGTTGAAGAAAGCTTTATATGGCTTGAAGCAGGCTCCGCGAGCATGGTACAGCAAGCTGGATTCGTTTTTCCAGCAAGATGGATTTGAA